>NC_057803.1:150811771-150821269 GCF_018294505.1 Triticum aestivum | reverse complement strand
GAGCGCGCCGGCGTCGCCCCCAAGCGCCGGCCCGCCCTCTCCCTCGTCGTCCGGCAAGAGCTCCGGCGGGATCCCGACGAACCTCGGATTCCGCACCCGGCGAAACCCTAGATCTGTCCCGGAGAGGTTCAATTTTTCGTCTAAGTCCTCGGAATTGCAGATCCATGTGCTCATGTTCGTAGCTCCGTAACTTTGCATCCGTAGCTCCGATTCATGCATATAGCATATCAAAATGTTCACCTCAGAGAGTACATCATTTCTTTCCATTGCATCATTTTTATTTGAGTTCAACTTGATGCCCGAAATGCTGTTAGAAGAGGGCTACTTGAGATTATTGTCAGATCTGCTACTCCATTTAGGTTTTTGTCATTTTTGCCATGATTATTGTGTGCATGCTATGCCCTGGTGCTCTACATGTGTTTTGTTAAGGGTTTTGTCATCTTTCCAGAGGTGCAACCCATGTATATTTAGGATGTGTGTGGTGACTAGTGCAAGCTTGCAAAGTGGTGCACTTAGTAATTCTGTTTTCAGGGACTTAGTAATTTCACTAAGTCCTGGAGATGTTTAGCTCATGATGCCATATGTTCATGTTGTTTCCTAGTGATCCATGCCCCTTTTGAGGATGATCAGTAAGGATGTTTTGTTAATCTTGTAGTGCTCTATCCATCCATGTCTTTGTTTGAAATTATGGAGGACCCTAGCTTGAGTCAATCGAGCTCTACTTTTGCTACTTTGCAAATCTGGGCAGATTGTCAACTTGGTTGCAATTTTTTCGGTGATGTTGTAGTTGATCCGTGCATGCTATGCTATTGTTCTTGCCATGTATAGCTTGCATTTTGTGCCTTCTGGATGGGTGTATGCTTGTCTTGCCATAACTTTCTCTGTAGTGAGTGCATCAAGCTCGTAAACATGCCTACTTGAGTTATATTTCAGCATGTGTAAGTTTTCACCAAGTCTGAAAACTGATTATGTTTTTGCTATGTTCACATGCTTGCAATTGTATTTTCTGTTCCCTTTTGGCTCAAGGTCAGTAAGGGACTTTTGTTAAGCTCTTTGAGTAGCTCCATGCCATGCTTTACTTTGCCATGTTCAGGTCCTGTAGCATGTAGTTTTGTTGCTCCAAAGAGTGCAACCTGATCTGAAATTCCAGACAAGTGTCAGTTTCACTAAGTCTGAGATCTGTTTGCCATATGCATTTTTGCCATACTTGTTTGAACATGTTAATGGATGAATTGGCCGTAGCTTAGTGCTAGACTTTTGTTAAGCATCTTGTGTGCATCCCTGCCATGTATTTTGTTGTCATGTTTGGGTGCTTTAGCTTGTTCATTTCGTTGCATTTAGATGGCTTCTTGCTGTAAATTGCAGACCGGTGCCATATTTGAATCACTTGCCATTTCCAAACCGTAACTCCGATTCCGGTGTTCTTTATATCGGTTTCAAGCGATTTCATCTCATCTTTCCAGTGGCACACTTGGATTTCCAAGTTGAGTCCAGGTTCATGCATTTCCTGTCATATCTTGCATTTGGCATCCCGCATCGCATCCCGCATAGCATATCATCATTGCATCATATTGCTTGATCCTTGCACGTGGTTGATTGTATCCTTGCTGCTTGTTTGTCTTGTTTGGTTAGAGCCGGGAGACGAGTTTGCTAACGAGGAGCCCGTTGAGTTTGCTTTCGAGGATCCAGTCAACTCTCACAACTGTGCAGGCAAGATGATCATACCCTCGAAATCACTACTATCTTTGCTATGCTAGTTTGCTCGCTCTTTTGCTATGCCAATGCTACGATGCCTACCACTTGGTTGCAAGCCTCCCAAATTGCCATGTCAAACCTCTAACCCACCATGTCCTAGCAAACCGTTGATTGGCTATGTTACCGCTTTGCTCAGCCCCTCTTATAGCGTTGCTAGTTGCAGGTGAAGATTGGAGGCCGTTCCTCATTGGAACATTTATTTACTTGTTGGGATATCATTATATTGCTATGTTATCTTAATGCATCTATATACTTGGTAAATGGTGGAAGGCTTGGCCTCTCGCCTAGTGTTTTGTTCCACTCTTGCCGCCCTAGTTTCCGTCATATCGGTGTTATGTTCCCGGATTTTGCGTTCCTTACGCGGTTGGGTTATAATGGGAACCCCTTGATAGTTCGCCTTGATTAAAGCTTTTCCAGCAGTGCCCAACCTTGGTTTTACCATTCGCCACCTAGCCTCTTTTTCCCCTGGGTTTCCGGAGCCCGAGGGTCATCTTATTTTAAACCCTCCTGGGCCAGTGCTCCTCTGAGTGTTGGTCCGACCGAGTAGACTGCGGGGCCACCTCGGGGAAACTTGAGGGTTGGTTTTACTCGTAGGATGTCTCATTTGAGTGTGCCCTGAGAACGAGATATGTGCAGCTCCTATCGGGATTTGTCGGCACATTCGGGCGGTGTTGCTGGTCTTGTTTTAACCTGTTGAAGTGTCTTGAAGAACCGAGATACCGAGTTTGATCAGAACGTCTTGGGAGGAGGTCTATTCCTTCGTTGACCGTGAGAGCTTGTCATGGGCTAAGTTGGGACTCCCCTGCAGGGATTTGAACTTTCGAAAGCCGTGCCCGCGGTTATGGGCAGATGGGAATTTGTTAATGTCCGGTTATAGATAACTTTAACCTTAACTTAATTAAAATGAATCAACTGAGTGTGTTAGCGTGATGGCCTCTTCTCGGGGGAGTCCGGGAAGTGGACACGGTGTTGGGTAATGTTTGCGTAGGTTGTTCTCTAGTTTCTCGCTCGCGCTTTGCCTCCTCTTCTCGCTCTCTTTTGCGAATAAGTTAGCCACCATATTTGCTAGATGCTTGCTGCAGCTCCACATATTTACCTTGTCTTACCTATAAGCTTAAATAGTCTTGATCACGAGGTTGCGAGATTGCTGAGTCCCTGTGGCTCACAGATTACTATTACACCAGATGCAGGGCCTGATGATTCCGCTCCAGGAGACGCGTATGAGCTCAACTGGGAGTTCGACGAAGACTCTCAACGTTATTATGTTTCCTTTCCTGATGATCAGTAGTGGTGCCCAGTTGGGGGTGAACGGGACCGTTGTCGCATGTTGGGTTCTCTTTTATTTTGGTGCCGTAGTCGGGCCATGAGTGTTTGGATGATGTTATGTTATTTATGTACTTGATTGACGTGGCGAGTGTAAGCCAACTATGTTATTTCCCCTTTCATTATTATATTACATGGGATGTTGTGAAGATTGCCTAACTTGCGACATATGCCTTCAATGCGATTATGCCTCTAAGTCGTGCCTCGACACGTGGGAGATATAGTCGCATCGAGGGTGTTACAAGTTGGTAATCAGAGCCTTCCCCGACCTTAGGAGCCCCATTGCTTGATCATTTTTAGCGGTCGAGTTGTGTCTAGAAAAATGTTTTGAGTCATTTAGGAATTATATATCGGAGAGCTTAGGAATTCTTTTTACTTCCCAGTCTCCTCATCGCTCTGGTAAGGCATCCTGACGTAGAGTTTTGACTCTTCTCTTCTCAAATTTCACTAAAAAAAATTAGGATCACGCGGGTATCTTGGAATCGTTCCGATGGTTTTATGATGAGAACATTGTCTTGGTGCGTCCTGTCAGGGGTTTAGTGGAAGTGTCCCGGGGAGTTGAGCTCTGAGGGAATACCTGAGTTTAGTACACCGACATCGAAAATCTCTTTTATGCAGTTCGTTGGTGAGATAACCTCGACGCCACCCAGTACTGGGGCGGGAGTTCGGGAGTATCGCCATAACTTGTATAACGGATGCTTTTCGAAGGTTGAGGTAGATGGTTTCCGAAGTTTTCTTGGTTACGTGTTGAAGGATGGATACAGCTGGATGTAGGATTTGCTAGTTTGGGTGAGATATTATGCTTCCCCTGTATCCCCAACACCTGATTGCATAACCGGAAAGGTTCGGGAGTTTCATAGGTGGGAATTCTAGTAGCTCTAGTTCTTCTTCCACGGATATTGGTTTGAGATTTGGATTTCTTACCGATTACTCGTTCTTGATCCATACCTTGTTGATTTATTTCTCTACCTTAATTTTACGTGGCTTCTCAATTTATGGATATGTGACCATTTCAAGAGGAATGCATTCGTTCATTTTGTTCGGATGTGAAGACTATATGTTGCAATTTTCATTCCGTTGGATTCAGCTTCAATATTTGTCTGTCAATGTGCTAATGGTGGTCAACCTCTTCAGGATGGCTCCTCCAACGCGCACGACTCCGAATCCTGATCCGCCACCACCTCCACCTCCTCCAGAGGCATGGCAAGCTGTGATGGCTGCAACTAATGCAAACACACAGTTGATCATGCAAATTCTTCAAGAGCGAAATCAAGGCAACCAAGGGAATCAAGGCAGCAATCAGAATCACTTTGCTACACTCAACCAGTTCCTTGCTAACGGGCCAAAGACTTTCAGCAATTGTGTTGAGGCAACCGATGCTGACGATTGGCTTGTGGATCTGTGTAAGCATTTCGAGTGCAGTAATGTCAGGCCTGAGGACTTTGTCAAGTTCGCTTCCTTCCAACTCAAAGATCAAGCTGCAGAATGGTTCCAGCAGTACAAGGACTCCAGAGGTGGCCGTGTTATCACCTGGGATGACTTCCATCGAGATTTCCGAGCTCATCATATTCCCCAGAGCGTGGTTGAAAGCAAGCGTGAGGAATTCCGCAATCTGAAGCAAGGCTCTTTGTCTGTCTATGACTACAACAAGTTGTTTCAGAAGCTCGCCCGCTTTGCCAAGCAGGACGTCCCTGATGAGAAGAGCATGATATACCAGTTCAGAGGTGGTCTCAGAGAAGAAATTCAGTTAGCTCTTGTTCTCTTCGAGCCCTTGAGATACGATGAGTTCTACAACATGGCACTGAAGCAAGAGGCTGCTCAGTTGAAGTGTGATGCTTCCAAGAAGCGAGCCAGAGATGTTACTCCTTCTTCCTCTACTCAAGTGGCCAAGCAGCAGAAGTTTTGGCTTCCTCCTCCTCCGTTCCGTCAGCCGTATCAGCAGAAGAGCAAAGGTGGCAGTGGTTCTTCCCACCCACCCAACCCTGGCTTTCATAACAAGACTTCGTCTCAAGCTCCAAGATCAAGTGCTCTGTATCACCGTCCGCTTTCAGAGGTCAAGTGCAACAAGTGCCAACAGAAGGATCACTATGCCAACAAGTGTCTCAACCAGAGGCGTCTTCCTCCTCCTCCTCCTCCTATGAGATCGGAAAGTACAGCTGTGGTCAAGCATAACCCCAAGCACGCCAAGGTCAATTTGATGAATGCAGCCCAGGCAGAGGACTCGTCAGATGTGATCATGGGTAACCTTCCTGTTAACGATGTTCCTGCAAAAGTTCTTTTTGACACTAGTGCATCGCATTCCTTTTTGTCATGTCCTTTTGCATCGAAGCACAATGTTGATACCGAGATCATGCCCAAAGTCATGCAAGTTGTTTCTCCCGGCAAGCTTTTGACTTCTAGTTTGGTTGCTCCCGATATCTCTATCACGTTGGGCGACTACAAGTTTCTCTCTTCTCCGGTGGTTCTTGGTAACTCGGATATTGATCTTATTCTCGGAATGGATTGGCTTTCTAAGCACAAGGCACATCTTGATTGTGCTGCCAGGCAGATTCAATTGACTCATTCGTCTGAGCATGTAATTGTCTTTGCCGCTCGTGATAATACAATCCGTCTGTTTTTCTCTCAATGCGAAGGGTGAATTGGACGCTATTTCGCAAATTCCAGTCGTTTGTGAATATCAAGATGTCTTTCCAGAAGAGCTTACAGGAATGCCTCCGCACCGGCCAGTTGAATTTGTTATTGATCTTGAGCCTGGCACGGAACCTGTGTGCAAACGTCCTTACAAGCTCGGACCTGAAGAGTTGAAGGAGCTGAAGAAGCAACTCGATATTCAAGAGAAAATGGGTCTCATCCGGCCTAGTTCTTCTCCGTGGGGTTGTGGTGTTCTTTTTGTGAAGAAGAAGGATGGAACGGACCGACTTTGTGTTGATTACCGTCCAATGAACAAGAAGACCATCAAGAGCAAATACCCACTTCCCAACATTAACGAGCTGTTCGAACAACTCAAAGGTGCCCAAGTATTCTCCAAGCTTGATCTCCGTATGGGTTATCATCAGATTCGAATCCGTGAGCAAGATATTCCCAAGACGGCTTTCAGGACAAGCTTTGGTTCATATGAATACACTGTCATGTCTTTTGGCCTCGTCAACGCTCCTCCGACGTTCTCTCGCATGATGAACTTCATCTTCAATGCATACACCAATGACTTTGTTTTGGTCTATCTCGACGACATTCTGGTTTTCTCCAAGAATAAGGAAGATCATGCCAAGCACTTGCGTTTGGTACTTGATAAGCTTAGGGAACATCAGTTCTACGCCAAGTTCTCCAAGTGTGAATTTTGGCTCGATGAAGTGCTTTATCTTGGTCATATCATCTCTGCCAAGGGCATTGCCGTGAATCCTGAGAAGGTGTCTGCAATTGTGAATTGGGAACCTCCTCAGAACGTGAAGCAACTCCGTAGCTTCCTCGGTCTCGCAAGCTATTGCCGAAGATTCGTTGAAAACTTTTCTAAGATCGCGAAGCCTCTCTCTAATCTTCTCCAGAAGCACGTCAAGTACGTTTGGTCTTCGAAGTGTGATATTGCTTTCAACACTTTGAAAGAGAAATTGATCACTGCTCCAGTTCTCACTCCACCTGATGAATCCAAGCCGTACGAGGTCTTTTGTGATGCCTCTCTCCAAGGTCTTGGCGCAGTATTGATGCAAGAGAAGAAAGTTGTTGCTTATACATCTCGCCAGTTGAAGCCTAATGAGAAGAACTACCCCACTCATGATCTCGAGTTGGCGGCAGTGGTGCATGCTCTTTTGACTTGGAGACATCTTCTATTGGGAAGAAAAGTGGACATTTTCACTGATCACAAGCGTCTCAAGTACATTTTCACTCAGCCTAATCTCAACCTCAGGCAAACTCGATGGGTCGAAATGATTCAAGAGTATAATCCGAGTATCGAGTATACTCCAGGCAAGGCCAATGTGATTGCTGACGCTTTGAGTAGGAAAGCTTACTGCAACAGTCTGATTCTCAAGCCTTATCAACCCGAGCTTTGTGAAGCTTTCCGCAAACTTAATCTGCAAGTTGTTCCTCAAGGTTTCCTCGCCAACCTTCTAGTCTCTCCTACCTTAGAAGACCAGATTCGCCAAGCCCAGCTTTTTGATGCTATGGTGAAAAAGGTGAAGAATGGGATTGCCAAGAGTCAGCGCAAGTACAAGTGCTACCGCCTTGATGACAAGGACACTCTCTTCTTCGAGGATCGTATTGTTGTACCCAAAGGTGACCTCCGTAAAGTGATCATGAACGAGGCTCACAATTCTCTCCTCTCCATCCACCCTGGGAGCACGAAGATGTATCAGGACCTCAAGCAAGCTTATTGGTGGACTCGAATGAAGCGGGAGATCGCTCAACTCGTGAATGAATGTGATGTCTGCATAAGAGTGAAGGCAGAACACCAAAGGCCAGCAGGTTTCCTCCAGCCTCTTGCCATTCCAGAATGGAAGTTTGACCACATTGAAATGGACTTCGTGACTGGGTTTCCAAAGTCCAAGCGTTGCAATGATGCTATATTCGTTGTCATCGACAAACTCACCAAAGTGGCTCACTTTCTGCCTATTAAAGAGTCGATCACTGCAACTCAATTGGCGGAACTCTATACCTCTCGAATTGTCTCTCTGCACGGTATTCCTCAAGTGATCTCTTCAGACCGTGGCAGCATCTTTACCTCGAAGTTTTGGGATTCTTTTCAGAAGGCCATGGGCACGAACATCCGCTTCAGCACAACTTTCCATCCTCAAACAAGCGGTCAAGTCGAGCGTGTCAACCAGATTCTTGAAGATATGCTCAGGGCTTGCGTGATCTCCTTCAGCATGAAGTGGGAGGATTGTCTTCCTTATGCTGAATTCTCCTACAATAATAGTTTTCAAGCAAGTTTGGGCAAGGCCCCATTTGAAATTCTGTATGGCAGGAAGTGTCGTACCCCTCTCAACTGGTCTGAAACCGGTGAACATCAGCTTTTGGGTAATGACTTAATCACAGAGGTAGAGGAAATGTGCAAAGTAATTCAGGATAACCTCAAAGCAGCCCAATCCCGCCAGAAGAGCTACTATGATAGTAAGCACCGTGATTTGGCTTTCGAGATCGGAGATCATGTTTACCTCCGTGTCTCTCCTATGAAAGGTACTCGTCGCTTCGGTATCAAAGGGAAGCTTGCCCCTAGATACGTGGGACCTTTCAAGATTGTCAGCAAGAGAGGCGACCTCGCCTATCAACTTGAGCTTCCTTTAAACTTTGCAAATTTTCATGACGTGTTCCATGTCTCTCAGCTTCGAAAGTGCTTCAAGACTCCTGACCGCATCGTCAACTTTGAGGACATTGAGCTCCAAGAAGATCTCTCTTATCGTGAGCACCCAGTTGCTATTCTTGAAGAGACTGAACGCAAGACTCGCAACAAGTCAATCAAATTTCTCAAAGTCAAGTGGTCACACCATTCTGACCGTGAAGCTACCTGGGAACGCGAGGATCACCTCTGTTCTGAGTACCCGACGTTCTTTCAGTCCTAGATCTCGGGACGAGATCCTTTCGTAGTGGTGGAGTGTTGTAACACCCCGGATGTAACTTTCCCAATTTGTACTCCAACTCTTGCCGTTTCCGGCGTTAAGTTATTTTATTTTCTCGGGTTCGGGTCTTTGTCTCCGTGTGTTGTTGTCGTTGTCATGCATCTCATATCATGTCATCATGTGCATTGCACTTGCATACGTGTTCGTCTCATGCATTCGAGCTTTTTTCCCGTTGTCCATTTTGCATTCCGGCGCTTCGTTCTCCTCCGGTGGTCATTTCTAGCTTTCTTTTGTGTGTGGGGATTAAACATTTCCGGATTGGACCGAGACTTGCCAAGCGGCCTTGGTTTACTACCGGTAGACCGCCTGTCAAGTTTCGTATCATTTGGACTTCGTTTGATACTCCAACGGTTAACCGAGGGACCAAAAAGGCCTCATGTGTGTTGCAGCCCAACACGACTCCAATTTGGCCCAAAACCCACCTAACTCTGCTCCATCATCTAGAGCATTCGACCACGATCGTGTGGCCGAAAACCGCACCCCATTTGGACTCTCCTAGCTCCCTCTACCTATAAAATAGCATCTCCCCCGAAATTTCCGGATCAAATCCACCCTAGACCTAGATCCCCCTCCTCTCCGCGCGGCCGGACGTGTCCGCCCGCTGCCGGACGAAAAATCCCGCCGCCACGTGGCACGCCACCATTGGCCCCGCCTTCACCGTCGTTCCACTCCGCCGCCAGGCCCGGGAGGCCCGTGGCCGGCCCCCGAGGCCCACCTCGTCTCGCCCCTCCGCCAGGTGAAGCCGCCGCCCGCGCCTCCTTCTTCCTCGGCCGCGGCAGACCGGCGCCGCCTCGCCTCCTTCTCCGGTCGC
>NC_057803.1:150642232-150811343 GCF_018294505.1 Triticum aestivum | reverse complement strand
GTCGCCCCCAAGCGTTGGCCCGTCCTCTCCCTCGTCGTCCGGCAAGAGCTCCGGCGGGATCCCGGCGAACCTTGGATTCCGCACCCGGCGAAACCCTAGATCTGTCCCGGAGAGGTTCAATTTTTCGTCTAAGTCCTCGGAATTGCAGATCCATGTGCTCATGTTTGTAGCTCCGTAACTTTGCATCCGTAGCTCCGATTCATGCATATAGCATATCAAAATGTTCATATCGGAGAGTACATCATTTCTTTCCATTGCATCATTTTCATTTGAGTTCATCTTGATGCCCGAAATGCTGTTAGAAGAGGGCCACTTGAGATTATTGTCAGATCTGCTACTCCATTTAGGTTTTTGTCATTTTTGCCATGATTATTGTGTGCATGCTATGCCCTGGTGCTCTACATGTGTTTTGTTAAGGGTTTTGTCATCTTTCCAGAGGTGCAACCCATGTATTTTTAGGATGTGTGTGGTGACTAGTGCAAGCTTGCAAAGTGGTGCACTTAGTAATTCTGTTTTCAGGGACTTAGTAATTTCACTAAGTCCTGGAGCTGTTTAGCTCATGATTCCATATGTTCATGTTGTTTCCTAGTGATCCATGCCTCTTTTGAGGATGATCAATAAGAATGTTTTGTTAATCTTGTAGTGCTCTATCCATCCATGTCTTTTTTGCAATTATGGAGGACCCTAGCTTGAGTCAATCGAGCTCTACTTTTGCTACTTTGCGAATCTGGGCAGATTTCAACTTGTTTGCAATTTTGCCGGTGATGTTGTAGTTGATCCGTGCATGCTATGCTATTGTTCTTGCCATGTCTAGCTTGAATTTTGTGCCTTCGTGATGGGTGTATGCTTGTATTGCCATGAGTTGCTCTGTAGTGAGTGCATCGAGCTCGTAAACATGCCTACTTGAGTTATATTTCAGCATGTGTCAGTTTTCACTAAGTCTGAAAACTGATTATGTTTTTGCTATGTTCACATGCTTGCAATTGTATTTTCTGATCCCTTTTGGCTCAAGGTCACTAAGGGACTTTTGTTAAGCTCTTTGAGTAACTCCATGCCATGCTTTACTTTGCCATGTTCAGGTCCTGTAGCATGTAGTTTTGTTGCTCCGAAGAGTGCAACCTGATCTGAAATTCCAGACAAGTGTTAGTTTCACCAAGTCTGAGATCTGTTTGCCATATGCATTTTTGCCATGCTTGTTTGAACCTGTTAATGGATGAGTTGGCCGTAGCTCAGTGCTAGACTTTTGTTAAGAATCTTGTGTGCATCCCTGCCATGTATTTTGTTGTCATGTTTGGGTGCTTTAGCTTGTTCATTTCGTTGCATTTAGATGGCTACTTGCTGTAAATTGCAGACCGGTGCCATATTTGAATCACTTGCCATTTCCAAACCGTAACTCCGATTCCGGTGTTCTTTATATCGTTTTCAAGCGATTTCATCTCATCTTTCCAGTGGCAAACTTGGATTTCCAAGTTGAGGCCAGGTTCATGCATTTCCTGTCATATCTTGCATTTGGCATCCCGCATCGCATCCCGCATAACATATCATCATTGCATCATATTGCTTGATCCTTGCACGTGGTTGATTGTATCCTTGCTGCTTGTTTGTCTTGTTTGGGTAGAGCCGGGAGACGAGTTCGCTAACGAGGAGCCCGTTGAGTTTGCTTTCGAGGATCCAGTCAACTCTGACAACTGTGCAGGCAAGATGATCATATCCTCGAAATCACTACTATCTTTGCTATGCTAGTTTGCTCGCTCTTTTGCTATGCCAATGCTACGATGCCTACCACTTGCTTGCAAGCCTCCCAAATTGCCATGTTAAACCTCTAACCCACCATGTCCTAGCAAACTGTTGATTGGCTATGTTACCGCTTTGCTCAGCCCCTCTTATAGCGTTGCTAGTTGCAGGTGAAGATTGGAGGTCGTTCCTCGTTGGAACATTTATTTACTTGTTGGGATATCATTATATTGCTATGTTATCTTAATGCATCTATATACTTGGTAAAGGGCGGAAGGCTTGGCCTCTCGCCTAGTGTTTTGTTCCACTCCTGCCGCCCTAGTTTCCGTCATATTGGTGTTATGTTCCCGGATTTTGCGTTCCTTACGCGGTTGGGTTATAATGGGAACCCCTTGATAGTTCGCCTTGATTAAAGCTTTTGCAGCAATGCCCAACCTTGGTTTTACCATTCGCCACCTAGCCTCTTTTTCCCCTGGGTTTCCGGAGCCCGAGGGTCATCTTATTTTAAACCCCCCCTGGGCCAGTGCTCCTCTGAGTGTTGGTCCGACCGAGTAGACTGCGGGGCCACCTCGGGGCAACTTGAGGGTTGGTTTTACTCGTAGGATGTCTCATCTGAGTGTGCCCTAAGAACTAGATATGTCCAGCTCCTATCGGGATTTGTCGGCACATTCGGGCGGTGGTTCTGGTCTTGTTTTAACCTGTCGAAGTGTTTTGAAGAACCGAGATACCGAGTCTGATCGGAACGTCTTGGGAGGAGGTCTATTCCTTCGTTGACCGTGAGAGCTTGTCATGGGCTAAGTTGGGACTCCCCTGCAGGGATTTGAACTTTCGAAAGCCGTGCCCGCGGTTATGGGCAGATGGGAATTTGTTAATGTCCGGTTATAGATAACTTTAACCTTAACTTAATTAAAATGAATGAAATGAGTGTGTTACCGTGATGGCCTCTTCTCGGCAGAGTCCGGGAAGTGGACACGGTGTTGGAGTAATGTTTGTGCAGGTTGTTCTCTAGTTTCTCGCTCGCGCTTTGCCTCCTCTTCTTGCTCTCTTTTGTGAATAAGTTAGCCACCATATTTGCTAGACGCTTGCTGCAGCTCCACATATTTACCTTGTCTTACCTATAAGCTTAAATAGTCTTGATCGCGAGGGTGCGAGATTGCTGAGTCCCTGTGGCTCACAAATTACTATTACACCAGATGCAGGGCCTGATGATTCCGCTGCAGGAGACGCGTATGAGCTCAAGTGGGAGTTCGACGAAGACTCTCAATGTTAGTATGTTTCCTTTCCTGATGATCAGTAGTGGTGCCCAGTTGGGGGTGAACGGGACCGTTGTCGCATGTTGGGTTCTATTTTATTTTGGCGCCGTAGTCGGGCCATGAGTGTTTGGATGATGTTATGTTATTTATGTACTTGATTGACGTGGCGAGTGTAAGCCAACTATGTTATCTCCCCTTTCATTATTATATTACATGGGATGTTGTGAAGATTGCCTAACTTGCGACATATGCCTTCAATGCGATTATGCCTCTAAGTCGTGCCTCGACACGTGGGAGATATAGTCGCATCGAGGGTGTTACAATAACCTTCCCTAGTTGGAGGCACTGGCGAGAGGCACGACAATACACCGCATTAGGGCCTTCCCGTAAAGGCAAGTGTGGTTGCACTCGAAAAGCCCGGTTCGGCGGCACCTGACCAACTTAATGACGGAATTTATCCCCAAAAGTATAGCTGTGGTAACTGCTACTCCAATATCAACTATAAAACTATAATCCAAATCATAGATCCAACAAATAATCCAAGCATAATATCATCATCTCAAAATACTCCAAGGGTAGCACAACACTACTGTCATGATGAATCCGAAAACAATACTCCTACTACTCCAATAACAAGAATAAAGCTATTCGGCTGAGATCCACATGTAAACATCATCTCCGAAAATAATACTCCAAGCAACAGAACATCAACTAGCATCATGAAAATAATCATACTAAACACTAATAATCCAAAGGCAGTATGACATCCAAAGCAAATACTCCAAGATATATCCAAAACCACCATGAAACTAATCATAAAAGCCACTAATACTCCGAAGGCAACATGACATCCAAAGTAATACTCCAAAATATAATAACAGATACCATCATGAAAATAATCATACTAACCACTAATAATCCAAAGGCAGCATGATATCCAAAGTAATACTTCAAAATAACATCAAATACCATCATGAAAAATAATCATATTAACCACTAATAATCCAAAGGCAGCATGATATCCAAAGTAATACTCCAAAAATATCATATACCATCATGAAAAATAATCATACTAGCCACTAATAATCCAAAGGCGGCATGATATTCAAAGTAATACTCCAAAAATATCATATACCATCATGAAAAATAATCATACTAACCACTAATAATCCAAAGGCAGCATGATATCCAAAGTAATACTCCAAAAATATCATACCCAACACCACCATCATAACATAAGCCACTAATAATCCAATGGCAACATGTCAACCACATAAGCTGCAAAATAAAAGTCCAACTCCAAGCAACATCATGGCAATAACAAGATCAAAATACAACTCCGAGAAATTGCCATGCACAAAGTCGTGTAGCTAAAGCAATATTTTAAACAAGTTCAAATAATTTAAACCATGTCAATGCATTGCAATCATGCAAATGGAGGGTGTGGCTTGCCTGGGGTGGTGGAAATCACCAAGAGAAAGTGCGAGAAACTCGTGGAAAGGATCGCTGGAAAACGTACTCTCTTGGAGGGGGCTGAATAATGGCAGTGGTAAAATGGTCAATTTCAGAATGTCAAAACATGGTGAAAATGGTTCCATCAGAACGGGCTCGATGAAACGAAGAAGTGGGCTTTGGAATCACCTCATTTGGAGTTGTGGTTAAAAAGATATGAGGTGCTTCTGCCAGGGACCCATCTGTAACGAAAAACTTCAAAATCTGGGCCTGGACAGAAAAACAGAAAGCGCCTTCGGGTTGAAACCGTTTTCTATAAAAGAAAACGTCTATTCAGGCCAGAAGAGACGAATACGCTTTCCTGAAGGGAAAATGTACTTTAGATAAAACAAAGGAAGAATACGCTTTCGTCGGATGAAAACGTACTATGAGAAATGCGTTTCCACTTAACCACGTGGACAGTGGCGGGGCCGGGCGTGGGTCGCTGACGTGCGGGTCCCGCGGGGTGGGACCCGTCACTTATCCACGTTGGCACTTGGGGTCAACGCGGGGCCGGCTCCGGTGTGGGTGACTGGTGGATCCGCCTTATCCACTCCCTCTCTCTCTCCTCCCTTCCCTTCTTCTTTCTCCATCCCGACGGCGCGCCCGCAGAACAGAGGAGGAGCACGGCGCCGGCGCTCGTCCGGCCGGCTCGGGACGACTCAGGCGACGCCGAGGCCACCGAAATGCTCCGCGCGGAGAGGCGCACCCGACTGGGGGCAGCACGCTCACCGGAGAACGCGGGGACGAGCGGGGCCGCGACCACAGCGGACAACAGCTTTGGTCGGTGATGGGAAGCACGGCGAGAGGCCACCAGAGGGCAAGGAGGAGGGCGGGGAAATCTCGGGGAGGTCTAGGCGCTCTCTGTTTGTAGCTAGGAGAGGAGAAGGGCTCGGGTTGCTGCGAATTTAGGCGGAGGCCAGGGGCGGCCATGGCGGTGATGAGTGGCAAGAAGAGCTTCTGGAGCTCAGGCGAGTGGACGGGGAGGGAGCTAGGAGTGAGGGGAGGCTGATGAGGTGCTCGAACGACTCGAGGGAGGGCTTAAATAGCCGCAGGGCAAGGAGGCCGAGCTGGCGTCGCCGCGGACGCGTGTGCTCGCGCATGAGCTCGGGGAAGGCGACGAAGAGGGAACAGACGAGGGGCAGGGCTCACCGAGATGAGGGCCAGCTCGAGGACAAGAGGAGAAGGAGCCGAACGCCATTAAAGCCTCGGTCGGCTACAGCTCGCCCGTGGGCGCGCGGCGACGAGAGCTGACGGGGGGAGCTGACGGAGGGGTAGAGGGCTCCAGGAGGACGGTGGAGATGCCAGCCAGCTGTGGTACATGATCACGTGCGCGAAGGCGACGAGAGGAGGAGGGGGTCCAGCACAAACAACCACTGGACACGCGCACTGCACACAGAGTGCGTGCATAGGCATGCCATTGTCGTGGTCACCATGTACACTGGCATGTAGTGGAGGAGAGGGGCTTGAAAATGTTGTCTAGTGAGTAGTTCCTCCAGGGGAGGCCCCAACCGTGGTGGTATTTCTGTGAAAAAGGCTCCGGTTAAAAGGTAAGCAACCTCTGAAGTTTACTGCAATAAACTTGATCAACTAAGTGTGATCAACAGAGAGATGATATGTGTCAAATGTTATGTCTGGGGTGATTAACTAAGGAAGGAATATGATCCTGGGGGTTTTGAGGCATAATGGAGTACAAACTAACATAGTTTCTTTGTAACTCACATTATGTGTCCAGAATCAAGATTTAGATGATGCACTCACATGGAGTAACCACTTGAGCTCAAGTTTGTCAAGGCTTAATGATTTGATCATATAAAGATTCTGTATAAGTTTCATACCAATTGGATTCACCAAAATGGTACTTGCTTCACAAATATCCTTGCTAACAAGAAACTTGCAAAAATTCTAGAGGGAAAATGGCTTGATGAAACATGCCCAAAATGGGTTGAAGTAGGTTATATGGATAATATAAGGCCTAGACAAATTGGCAGCCATAATGGAGCAATATAAAATATACTTGCTTCACAAACTGAAATTTTGGACAGAATCAAAGAATTGAAAGTGAGCTCACATGGAGGCATGACATGATCTCTATTTTGGTGGAGGGCTATGATATGATGATATGAAGGATCATGCAAAATGAAAACTCATTTGGATATGCCTAGCTTGTACTTCCTTCAAAACCACTTCCCTCAGACAGGAACTTTGGAAAATCATAATTAAATAATTGCTAGGCAAATGAGGTTGCATTTTGGCACGTGGTAATTATATGGACAGGAAAAGGTGTACAAGAAGTTTGAGGTCAATAAGGAAAATATAAATGGCACTTGCTTCACAATGTGCCATTTAGGGCAGAATAGGAAATGAATGATTTGAGCAAGATGATAAACATGACCAATGAAATATTTTGCCATATTTGGGAAAGATATGACCCAAACAATTTATGAGAATTATTTAGGAATTTTAGGAGTGATGGAAATAAAGGTTCCTTCACAACCTAGGGCTGACAGGGTTATTCCTTTAATAGAAAAAGGAATATTCATGAGAAAAAGAAATTAGGGTTTGGTAAAGCAGTGGAGTGACATGATCTTGGCAAGGTTTTGAGAATGATGAGCCACCTGGGAAGGAAAAACAGGATGATTTTCCAGGTGACAAGGCCACAAAACCACTCCAAAAAGAGAAAGCAAAGCAAAAACCAATAAATCAAAAAGAAAAAGAAAAGGGCCAAAATCCAGGCTGTTACAAGACGAATACGAGGCCTTATTGCATGGTCTTCGGATGGCTGTCTCCATGGGCATACAACGCCTAGAAGTGCGCGGGGACTCAAACACTGCAATATCTCAAATAAATGGAGATTTCAACGCTAAATATCCAAAGATGGCAGCGTATTGTAACGCAGTCATAAAAATGTTGGCCCGGTTCGAGGGGCTCGAGTTCCATCATGTGTCTCGAGAAAGTAATCAAGCGGCGGATGTTCTTGCTCGTATTGGCGCTAAGCGCGACCCCGTCCCACCTAATATCTTTCTGGAAAGGCTCTTTAAGCCATCTGTGGTGTGGCAGGGGGAAAACGGCAATACTAGTCCGGACCGAAACATAACCCCAGATCCCGGAAACACCAACATAACACCGTCGGCGCATCTCACCATGGAAGTCATTGCCCCATGGACCGAACCCTTCCTGGCCTACCTTAATAGGAAGGAGCTTCCTGAGGACCAGAATGAGGCCCGCTGCATTGTCCGGCGCTCAAAGGCCTATAAGGTTCATGATGGAGAGCTCTACAAGAAAAGCGCCACTGGAGTCCTTCAACGATGTTATCCGAGGAAGAGGGGCGGCAGCTCTTGGCTGAAATTCATGCCGGACTCGGCGGTCACCACGCCGCAGCTCGGGCCCTTGTTAGCAAGGCCTTCCGTATAGGGCTTTATTAGCCGACGGCCCAAGCAGATGCACAGGACCTTGTCCAACGTTGCGTCAGATGCCAACTCTTTGCGAATCAAAGCAATGTGCCCCCCACTGCCCTACAAACAATCCACATAACTTGGCCTTTCACGGTCTAGGGACTCGACATGGTTGGACGCCTTAAAGGAGGAAGCCATAAGAAAAAATATCTGCTGGTTATGGTGGACAAATTCACTAAGTGGATAGAGGCTAAACCGGTCAAAACAGCTGAGTCCGGCCCGGTGATAGACTTCATATCCGATGTTGTGCACCGTTATGGTGTCCCCCACAGCATCATCACTGACAACGACTCCAATTTCACAGCCGACGAGGTAAAAAACTGGTGTACTAATCTGGGTATTAAACTAGATTACACCTCCATCTACCACACACAAACCAACGGTCAAGTCGAACGCGCCAACGGCCTTATTATGAGCGGAATCAAGCCCAGACTAGTGCGGTCTTTGAAAGAATCAGACAAGCACTGGGTTGAGGAGCTCGACTCCGTACTTTGGGGGCTGCGGACCACGCCCAACCGTACTACCGGGTACATACCTTTCTTCATGGTGTATGGTGCAGAGGCCGTATTGCCCTGCGATATTATTCACGACTCACCTAGAGTGCGTATGTACGAAGAGATAGAATCCGAGCTCGATCGGAAGGACAACCTAGATGCCTTGGAGGAGGAACACGATGTCGCAAAAGCCCATTCAGCAGTTTACCAACAACAGGCTCGAAGATATCAAAGCAGAGAAGTACGGGCCAAGACTTACAACATTGGCGAACTCGTTCTACGGCTCCCGAAGAAGAAAAAGGACAAACTCAAACCCAAATGGGAGGGTCCCTTCATAATTGATGAAGTTCTCACCGGAGGAGCGTACCGTCTTCACGATGCATCAGACAATCGCCTCGAGCCGAACCCCTGGAACGCGGCCAGACTCCGGAGATTCCACGCCTAGCGCTAAACCCCGCGTTCATCTCCTTCTCCCCTATAGTTTCCATTATTTTTTCTCTCTTTTTCGATTACTTTCTTCTTTCTCGCTTTAAAGCTTTGGTGCGGCTACACCGCACACCATTGGCACATACATCTTTAAAAATGTACGCCACTTGTACATGGGGGCTTCTCGGACAGAAGTTCTTGTCATTCCTTGAGCATCAAGCTCCTCACATATGAGTTTTTCCATATGTACCTTTTCTTTGCCATTATATGCATCGATATGACTTAAGTTTTGGCCAAGGTGGGTTGCCTGGCTCCTGTGCTTATGCCCTAGATTCCCGTTAGTTCGGCTAGGGCATAAAAGGAGCACCTTTGCGATTGTTACCGCCGGGTCATCCGGATGTGTACCTCAGACTGGGTGAAGCCGAAAGCTAGCTTTCTTAAGGGAATATTCGGTCGGCGAATTAAAGATGTTTTTTAAAGTTCACTCCATTTATGCACCCCCAGAAGTTATAGAAACCGTGGTGCTCACATCACAATTCGGACATGCGCATTAAATGCATGCACACCCAGGGAAAGGAACCCTTAATGGAACTATTCTCTCTGGAAGATGTTTCTTACGATATCAATGTAATATAACATAGCTAGCCGGATACAACTTGTCTGTTCAAGCAACTATGACCCCTAGGCCTAGTTTTCCAGGCATACCCCGGCCTATTCGGCTGCGAAGGTATTCGGAAACACTCTGCACCTTCGGGACCGGAGGTTGAAGCGAAAAGGTCTGCTATGACAAATGATATACAATTCAACTAGATGAGGAAAGTACACAGTCACTTGGACTCAAAAACCTCCTCCTCTACACCTTCCAACAGGCAGTCTAATTTACAATCCTGTTGGGAATATTTGGCGGCCACCTCTACTTGGTCATATACTAAACTAACAGGAATTTCTTCCCCATTCGATCCTACCGGTCCGACACGAGCCATGTGATTAGGATCCAGCTTGGTATATCGTGTCTTCACCATGGCCCAGGCCTCTCGCGCACCCTCTCGGCATGCCGATATCTTCCACACCCGAATACGCCGCCGCGCTCCATTGAACAGCTCTACCAGCTGCTCCATGCTTCTTGGAGCGGGTCAGATGGCCATAAAGCCTTGGCTACACTCCGCATAGCCTGCTGAGCTTGCTCGTGCAACTGCGACAGCCCTTGCAAAAGATCACTCGATGATCCGAACACCTCCTCTTCGGGGCGGTTCATCAAAACGCCTGCAATTATAGCAATGTCAGCTACCGTTACCTCCAAAACTGTTATAAAACAAAAGTGGCCACATACTGAATATGCCGCCTCGCAGATTCTTATTCTCCTTCACAGAGTCAGCTAGATGAGCTCGCACATCTTTTAGTTCTTCGCCTAGTTTGGAGTTCGAGTCATGAAGTTTCTTTTTCTTTTGAACGACTTTTGTCAATACACGCTCGCCCGCTGCTAGTAGCTTTTTGGCTCCGCGTTCTTCTCTTCGAGCGGCATCCAACTACTCTTGCACTTGGTCTAACGGCCGAACAGAAAGATTAGCACACAGATTTGCACTATAGGTGTATCATTATGAATTTTCGATAGAAGGAAACATTACCAGGAGATGCTTTGTATTTCTCCAGTTCGGCATTGGCAGCAAGCAGCCGGCGCTGACACTTTTCCAGCTCCTGAGCTAGCTGGGTGTTCTTTCCGTAAGCACTTGGTCATACATTGATCCTTAAATCAGTTGTTTCAACTCCTTTAAGTCTCGGGGGCTACTGCATATGGTTATCATAGTCAGACAAAATAAATTTACCTGCACATCTTTCAAATGTTGCTTTGTGGCCCTGTTAATCCCATCTCGAGCAGCTCGGATGTACGCATCGGCCGAGTTGAAGGCGTTAAATGACTCTTATGAAAAGCCAGGGTCTTGTAAAATGGCCCGGCGGCGCCGATGATTCATCGCACTCTCCACTTCTGAGTTGGTGATGGATACATCATCCGAGTCCTCGACCAGAGGATAGTCCGGCTCCGCCTCCGTGTCAGCCCCCGTCTTCATGGCAGGATTTGAATCCTAGTTGTGGGAAGTACGGCCGCTCGAGCCTCCGGATACGGTCCGGTGCGTCTTTCTCCTGACACATGAATAACAGGAAGGTCACGGTTGGACGTGACTGCTCAGGTGCAGGTTAGCGAATTCATACCTCTCCGGTGATGGCACGACCGTATCTTCGTTTTCTTTCCTCTTGGAAGGATCGCCCGAAGTGGGGGACACTCTCTTCGGAGGTACCCTTGGAGTAGTACGGCGCGCCGAACCCTTCCCCTTTTGAGCACAAGACAGTGCAGTGGATAAGAAGGAAGGAGAGATCTCTTTTGAATAAGGTGTGTTCGGATCACTTACGTGTGAAGCTGGAAG
Source organism: Triticum aestivum (assembly GCF_018294505.1). NCBI lineage: Eukaryota > Viridiplantae > Streptophyta > Magnoliopsida > Poales > Poaceae > Triticum > Triticum aestivum. The sequence goes on along the minus strand of NC_057803.1, from coordinate 150,800,070 downwards.
AAGACCGGGGTAGTCGGCGATGATGGCCACTTCTGTGCCATCGTAGCTCGTCTGGTAAAACACCCCCTCCGCAAGTACCATAAATATACCCGGATCCTCTTCGAACCCGGGATCGAGCTCCTGGTTGTGGTCCTCCGGCTGTGGGGCGGGACTATAAAATCCCTCAGTGACCTTTCGCCAGTGCTGTCATAAGAAAACATGCTAGAAGTTTATCAAAGGCAATTCAGAGATGGAAGAAGTAAAAACAGAGGGGTCGGGCCTTACCCAGCTGGGAGGGTTGTACATAGAGTACCCGTCTCTACATTTGATGCGGAGAAATTCCTTTTCCTCCCCTTTGAACAGTTCGACTAATATCTTAGCCAAAGCGGTAGGGGTATCCGGACCTTTCTGGCCGCAGCGAGAGGCGTCGTCCTCCCCATTGTATTGCCACATGGGAAGCCCTCTGTATTGGAGCGGCTGAACTCCTCGCGCTATGGAAATCGCCATAACCTCGATTACTGTGAGTCCGGACTGGGTGAGCTCTTTTATCCTGCTCATCAGCTAACAAACCTCCGCGCCGTCTTCCTCTTCAAGACTCCGGGGACGCCAACTATGGCGTTTCTTCAGCGGGACGCGCGCAAATTTAGGAAGACCCTTTCAAATCGGGTCAGGGAGCGCAACGTCCTCTATATAAAACCATTCCGAGGGCCATTCATCAGGTGCCTTCCTTGGTGTGCCAGATGGATATACGGTATCGGCGACGCGCCATATTTCGACTCCGCCCACTTCAAATATTGACCCTTCGTGATTGCGCGGGACAAGACAGAACAACTTCCTCCACAACTCGAAATGAGCCTCGACGCCCAGGAAAAGTTCGCATAAAGCGACGTAACCCGCAATGTGCAGAATAGAGGCCGGAGTGAAGTTGTGCAGCTGGAGGCTGTAGTATTCCAGAAGCCCTCGGAGGAACGGATGGATTGAAAATCCAACACCTCTTAGCAGGTAGGGGACAAAACACACTCCCTCCCCCCGGACGGATTGGGGAAGTCCTCTGCTTGAGTCCCCTCATTGAAGAAAGCTAGCCCCGTTCGAACAGGGACTAGATCTGCATGTGGAAGGAATCCCTGCGTTTGCAACTTTGTCAATTGGCTATGAGACACGGAACACCTCTCGCACTCGCCTGTCTCTAGCCCGGGACGAGCGGAGGAGCTGGGAACACTAGCCATGCAGGAATGGCTTCTCCTAAGCAGTCTCTGGGGATTTCTTCTGCGTAGCGTTGAATGGATCTGGGATCCAATCTCTTTAAATAGGCGCTCTTCCTCGCATGGATGGGGTGTTATTCACAAAATACCCTGACTTTCCACATTCACTTGACACGTGGAGGACGAAGATTATTCAAAAGCGCAGAAGCCAAGGAGGTGGCATTGGATCAATGACCGAATACATTACTTGGGGATCAGTGAAGGGGGAACCCGCCTTGCAATGCCGAAGCCAATATGTGTGCCGAGCACCTCGCTATTGAAGACTGGTTCGGGACTACTGAGGGAGTCCTGGACTAAGGGGTCCTCGGGCGTCCGGCCTGTTATCCATGGGTCGGACTGATGGGCTGTGAAGACATGAAGGACGAAGACTGCACCGTGTCCGGATTGGACTCTACTTGGCATGGAAGGAAAGCTTGGCAACCGAAGATTCCTTCTTATGTAACCGACTCCATGTAAACCCTAGATCCCCTCGTGTCTATATAAACCGAAGGGGATAGTCCGGAAAGGACACCACATATACTCATTACCATATTCATAGGCTAGACTTCTAGGGTTTAGCCATTACGATCTCGTGGTAGATCAACTCTTGTAACACTCATATTCATCAAAGATCAATCAAGCAGGAAGTAGGGTATTACCTCCATAGAGAGGGCCCGAACCTGAGTAAACATTGTGTCCCCCGTCTCCTGTTACCATCAATCCTAGATGCATAGTTCGGGACCCCCTACCCGAGATCCGCCGATTTTGACACCGACAGGAGGGACACAACTTCATTGATTTACTGCTCCTTCCTTTGGGTGTATGACAGGTGGGCCCAACAGGTGGTTGGCCCACCTGTCATACATCCAAAGGCAGGTGCAGTTAAGGCACTGGAGCTTAGTCCGCGAGGGAGAGGGCATTGTAATCAAACTTCTTGTTGTTGTACGAATTGACGCGACACATCAAAGGAGTGCACTCGATATATTTCAATAATTTGCATTTACTGATGCATTAATTACAACGCATGTATGCATGTCGTGACTTTCCTTTTGATACTTGCATGTGATGATTTAATGCACCTTGAAGTAGTATGAATATGTGATGGTAAAGCTTTGTAATGCCCTATCCCTAAAGCGAGAGGGTTATGCACGAGGAGGGACGACAGACGAGGAGCTCTGTCCTGGTTTATTGGTCCCTATGATAATCTGTGCCAAATTTTGACTATAAATTTAACTAACCATATGTTCATGCATGTCACAAAAAATTACATCATTGAAAACTATGTTCAAATACGAATCAAAGGATATAATTTTTGTTAACATGCACTAACATTTTGTCAGTTAAATCTTTGGTCAAAATTTAGAACAAATTACAAAGGGGCCCGATAAATACTGTACTCTCACATTTTGTTTTGAGGATACCCCCACATCGAAAATATAAATAATAATGCATGTTGGGGCAGCCCACGTTTCCGATAAGTTTAGCCGTGGGCTTGTTCACAAATTTTACGAGGCGGTGGTTGTTCATTTAATGGAGGGTCTAGTACCAGACTTGAACGATACAAAGTGCGACCTGGCACACCGTAACACCACTTGGAATAAGCGGGTAGCTATCTCAAGAAGCAATCAACAACTCACAAAAAAATGGCGACCTAGCACATACACAATTTTAAATGATTGTTTTGATGGAGTGGAAAGGAAAACTACCCCACTACCTATATATAGGCCGGAGCCTCCGCGCTTGCTTGCTAGGGTCGCTCTATTCACACACTCTCAACCTCTCCAGATCTAAACAAGATAGCGGTGGTAACACTGTCTTTCTATCCTCACCGCTGGTTACAGATCCAGACGTATCCCCCTCCGCCGGTCAAGGGGAGTAGGGGCAGCGTTTAGGCCATCGTCGATAGCGAGGGAGGAGACCCACTGCTAGCGGCACCGTTATCTCTGGCCGAGCGTCGACACGGGAGGTCCTCCGATCCCTTCGTCGCTGCCCTACTGTGGGCGGATCCGGCCTCCCGCCGCCCACCTATCCACATCCCCGACGACCTTCAGGTATATCTTCCTTCGAAACCGGCCTAGCTCTACTTCCCCATCTCGCTATGTTGCTGCATGTGCATCATTTTCTACCCCTCAGCCCCTCTTGATCGGATGGTCCAACGTCACCTATTTTTTTTCTATTGTTAGAGGTAAAGCTACTTCATGGAGTCGAATCTTGTACTTGGTTCAAACAGGAAATAAAGGGGGGGATTTAGTATGTACATCGGACTTGGTACAAACATGAAGGAAAGGGGGTGAAAGTAGTACAGACTGGTCATCCAATCAGTCTCTTGGTCGAAAAGGGAAATATAGGGGAAACGCTGTACATAGTGGTATGAAGAGACTAGATTTGCTATCCACACATAGGAGTAGGTGGCTAGAGTGAACAAAAATGGGACCAACCCAGATATGTGTTCTTGGATGTTTGTTTCTCGGGGCAACAAACTCTGAATCGCCACTTTATGCCCCTGTTTAGGTACATGGTGCTGGACTGCTGGTGCACTCACTGTCACATGCCCTTATACCGAATATTTAGCTGTTCTTAATCTAATGCTCCTGGTAAATTGAAGCCATACCACTATTATAAGCCATGACAAGTTCAGCCAAATGTTTTTGCCAGTATTGTTTGAGACTCTGACTATTTCCTCTGTAGCTTTTTTTGCAAACATGGATAACCATTTCACCTCGTTGCTATTGTGACCTTTTGGTGCACTGCACAAAACACTTCTTAGAAGAAGTGACTTTTGTGTTGTTTAACTGGAATGTCAGAATGGAACCGTTGGTTCATTTCGGTGGAACTGCAGAAAGGGAGATATGTGTTCCAATCCTCATCATCCATATTGGCACCATAACCTTCCTTTAGGTAAGAATTATATTTAATGCATGTGTTCATCTCTATTTTGCAACTTCCATGAGAAAATAATGCTATTGTTTACTAGTACACTTGTGCTCCCTCACTGACAAAACCAATTCTAAAATAGAAGGCCAATCATGTACTCGGTTTCACCAACTAGTGAGGAGAAAGAGAAACAGAGCATGAAGAGGAGGAAGAAGAAGAATAAAGAGGAAATGCAGATCACATGATGATACCGTCCTATGTTATCCTGACATCTTGCTAGTGGTATTGTATTGCCGTGTTGCTACTAGTCTTAATTTACTTGGAAGACTAGCAAGTTGCCTGTGCGTTGCATGTAACATCAAGATGCATTTGTATGAGTAGTTTATCTTATGAGAGAAAATGATGAACGAGGGAAGGCCTTATTTGCAAATGTGGAGATGGGTGTGGGTACCTTTTTGCAAAATTGCCATAGTTTCCTTCCTATCCGTCAGATATAAATCAGACGGCCTATATTGCAGGATGGCAGGCACACTATCATGACCAACTCCATTTTTTTATAAGAGTAGAGATAGATAGAGAAATGCAGCAGAGTAGTACTTGGGTTGATGACACATCATACTAATTAACTGGATTCTGGATGCATCCGTGACCCAACCCTACACGATCAACAGTGCCAAGGTGATCTTGCTGAAGTCGAGGCCTCAGTCGAGGCCATTCCAGGGCTCTGGCAACGTCTACCTTACATGTGAGATGATCCTCCAGGGAGCCCTTCCACTTATATTGTCTCTCCTGCAAGGTCACTTAATTAATTAGGAGTACTTAAGTAGCACTAATTTATTGCTGCCTAATTTTCCTGTCAGAGTTAAACAAATCTTTGGTAGCACCCTATGCTGAATCATCTACGTGTGTCTGTGGAGGTGAATCATGTGGTGGAGCAGGGAGGGAATCTTGGTAGTGTCATGACATAATAATGCTATTTTTTTGCATGTCAATTTATTGCCATTGGTTCATTGAGGCAATGTTTTGCATATTGTCCATCATGAATTTGATGTTACTGTTAGAGTAATATGCTAATGTCTTTCTATCCTTTCTCGCTAAGCTAATGAAGGTTTCACCTCGTTCCTACTTGTGCAAACAGGGATCATGTTGTGCCAATCATACATTTTAGTGGAACTACACAAGACAATACAATGAACTATATCCCATCCAGTGCTTTAACTCTGCTGGAAGTTCTCAATCATCTTTTGATATAATCTCACCACTGGTAAACAAGAGTGATTTCAACCATACATTTGAAATGCACAAAAATATGTACTATTGAGTGATTCCAGTGAGTGCTTTATCATCTCTTCTGATACTACATGAATAAGCTTTTTTGCTCAGTTGGTACCGGCCTAAGGCCTTCATCCATAATAGTTTGTTGTCATCTCTATTTGTATCATGCTACTGTGTTGCTACTGTCATGAGAAACTCATTTATCTTTGCACGTTAAATTTTTGCAACCTATGATACATGGCAATGCTTGAGTGTTGAGCTAATTGGCACTGATTAAATAAACTAATACATCTCTTTAAGCAAGACTACTATGTTGCTAAGTTTACCCATCAAGATAATGAGGGTGCTTCTATTTGTTAGTGTATGTTTCATCAACTAGTCCCACTAATACAGTAATGTCACTCTCTCAATATATGTGCCAACAGGGATGCTCGATTTTGGTCGAACTGCACAAAAACTTTGGGTGCTTCATTGCCTCGACTGCTTCCTTCCATTCCTGTCAGTCGCTTATCTCGGATTGCTTCCTTCCTTTCCTGTCAGTCGCTTTGCTTATCTCAGCTTCCAGTCAAAGGAAATAGTAATTGATATGCTACCTCACACAGGTTGGTACCGGTCTTTATCCCGATTATTGTGCTTGTCATATGTATTGGTAATTTGGTATTGTGCTACTGTTTGCCGATTTCATAAAGGAGTAACTTGGAGCCTAAACTCGCAGGCAAATCATTACATTGGGCGATTTCAGTAGAACTGCACAAAAAGATCAGATGGACAAATACTTATGCTGCTGCTTTGTACTCCAAAGTTCACTCAGACAAGCATCGATGTTGACAAGAAGAAGTGCCTATATTCATTCGAGCAGCAACCGGCGTCAACCAGTTGTCAAACTCCAAGTATTAGGAGAGTGAACGCCAAAAATATTGCTTGGCGCAAAGCCCAGAAAAATGCAGTCCAGTCTTTGGTCCCAACTTGTGCCTTTTGGTCATCAGCACATATGGTAGCGAACTGTATGGCATGGAGTCTAAAGATTCTAGACAAGTTGGTTGACGTGTATATTCATCTGGCAGTTAATCAGTCTGCATGCCAGGAATGCTCCATTTCATTTGAACTGCACAAAAAATTTGGGTGGTCCATTTTCTCAACCGCCTCCTTTCTTGTCTGCAACGTTGAATTTGGGCGAGCTACGTGACCAAGATGAGCCAGTAAACTAGTTGGATGAAAGTAGTGGCCAAGTTGCCCAAACCTCCCTAGGCACGAGGCCACTATTTGAGGATAAACCTAGCTACAAGAAAATTTCAGATTGTTTGTGCTGCCTCTTATGTACTCGAAAGTTTACTCATACAAGCATTAATTTTAGCAAGAAGTACCTCCGACTGAACACCATTTACCAGTCTGTACCCTAGGTAATTAAAGTTTGTCCATGGATGATATTGGCTGTGATCTCAATCATTTGGATGCATAAACATACTAAACATGTGTTCTATCAATCATTTGGATGCATAGACATGCTGAACTTGTGTATATATGAATCTTTTGAGTTGTTGATTTTGAATGTTGGCTATGAATATGAACGTGTCCTGTGAACCTGAGTTTGATACGAATGTTTACCTTTTCGGTTGTACTTGTATGTGAACTTGTTAGTATGTCTACTGTGGGATTTGTGACGTGTGGGTGTCAACGGCACACCCTCTTCCCGAGAAGAATTGCACCTGCTTTGTTAGGGTAGCAATGGCGCATCAGCTCTTTTTAATCATTTTGCTCTATCTTCCCCCCTCCCCCGCTCAACCCCAGTTGTAATGTTTTCAGCCTCAAAACAAACATAGTAATGCGTTGTTTTGGGGGCTTGATGAAAAATCGAGTGCTGGTTTTTGTAGGTTGGCCCACCCAGCAAATGGGCTGCTGGTCCACCACAGACTGGGAGGCTAAAAATACAAGTTGTATGGTGCAAAGGCAAGTAAAAAACGCCATCGAGAGCCATCCACTGAAAAAATCGCGTCTGATGTGCTTCTTCAGTCGTGCCGCTGGCCCTCTCTTTGATCTAGTTCGCTCCATTCCCTAACCGGCAGCACGGGGTGGAAGTTTATTTCCCCCTCGCACCTACTGGGAGATTGAAGAAGCACGACATCGAATTCAACACCGGTGATGGCTGCTTGTCCAAGTGATTTCCAGATAAGAAACTGCATGTTTCAGAGGCAGAGCATTTAAATCAACATGCACTTTTCAAACATGGATAACAGAATGTTGGAAATTTTATTCATGGTAAAATATGGAACTAACAACAAGTTAACATCATGCTGATCAACATTCATGTGTAGTATATCTTAATATGATGCAAAGTCAAAAAGATATTCTATTTTCAAAATGGCAAGACAATGTTGAGTGTGTGAAAAACTGCATAAACTAGGGGCGAAATTTTGGCAAGTGTTAGATATTTTTCAACTGCACCAGTTGGAATCGAACCCGGGCAGTACATCTTTTGGGTGAGAGGGCTGCAGCCACTGGGTGTCAGGACCCCGATCCTATGTCACACCGATCTAGCATGTAACACATCATATCGCTTTGCGGCCTCACGCACGGTATCCCCATGGGTGCCACCTTACCTGGCCCGGGACCGATTGCGCCTTTTGGCTCACATATATGATAGTGTTGCTAGCATCCATATGACAGAGAACCCGAGCCGACATGTCTAGTCGTAAACCCAAGGTGGCACTAACTTACGGGGACATGCATACATGACCCAGCAACGAACGTGTCGGTCATCAACGTATGAACCCAAGTCCTAGCAAGCTACAAGGACTTAAAGGAACACCGCGTGACATTTCCCTGAAGGGACATACACCGGAACAAAGGACACATGCCGGTCAGACTAAGTTTTCCTGAATAGTAGCAAGCTACCATGGCTCAGTTGAAGCACTAGGAGACATTTCCCCATAAGAGAGGCCACCAAGAATAAACAACTAGGTTGTTGGATCCCACACATACCAAGCATTTCAATAACATACACACAATATGCTCGATATGTGCAAATATAACATGGCATCACAACGAAACTCTATGACTCAAAGTATTTATTCATTAGGCTCCGAAGAGCCAGATATTACAAACATGGGTCTGATGACCCAGCATCCAAGTCATACAAGAAACAAGCACAGGCGGAATCATAAATATGTCTGAATACAAACATCTGAAAAGAGAGAAGGCTAGTAAGGCTATCTATCTACAAGATCCTTCAAAGGGTACAAGATCACAACTAAGGTAACAAGCTAAATATCGAAGTCCACGCGAAACTACTAGTGAGACTGAAGTCTCTCTGCAAAAACATAAATTAAGCAAACATGATTACAAATGTACCCAGCAAGACTTACATCAGAACTAGCTACATATGCATCAGTATCAACAAAGGGGTGGCGAAGTTTAACTGCAGCAAGCCAGCTTTGACTCAGTGGCTATCCTGAACTACGTCTGCAAGTAACTCTTTTGGGGTGGCGCACACGAGTCCACATATTCACCAAATCAATACACCACTATGGATCTGCTCCCGTCTCCCTACGAGAATGCCATCCATAGCACTCACGCTTATCTTGTGCATTTTAGAGTATCCACTTTCACTTATCTATGAATTGTATAAGCAACCAAGTAGTCCTTTACCGTAGACGCGGCTATTCGAATAGATGATGTTAACCCTGCAGGGGTGTACTTCTTAACACATGCTCTCGCCACTTACCTCCCTGTACATGTCATGTATCTCGGCAACCTTCAAGCGGAAGCCTGGTGAGGGCATCGACCATGACCTGACTAACCACACAAGTCTCTAGTCCAGGTTTATCACCTATTCAGGTTCCATCCACAGGGAGTCTGGCCGAGGTTTCCAGTACAGCCCCGAACGATGTGTGCAGGGTTCCCGGGTCACCAAACGGGTGACTCGGTACACTGGGCCACGTGCCTATCGCATCACAGCCCACCCCTCGGGTCAATGCTGCGCACGGCCTCCAGCATACTACAAACACCAGAAACTACTTGCAACTCCTGGACAGAGGACATGGGCGGTTAATAAGTCAAGACAGTTAATTAAGGATCCCAATGTGTGGTAGTAGCTGATCTTAAATCACACATACAGATCTCAGTTCCTAAGGACGGTTTCAATGAAACAACCCACCATGTACTCCTACATGGCCTCTCATCGATACCTTTACCAAATTGTGTTCACACACTTAGCTCTCAACAGTAGGACATGTCCACACACCTCCAATTCATCCCCGATGAATCAGACCTGACTCAACTCTAAGCAGTAGCAGGCATGACAAATAAGGATGAATGAGTAGGCACATCAGGGCTCAAACAACTCCTACTCATGCTAGTGGGTTTCATGTATTTACTGTGGCAATGACAGGTCATGCAGAGGAAAGGGGTTCAACTACCGCAACATGTTATAGATGAATCATCGTTGTCCTAATGCAGTAAAAGAGAGCAGGTGCGAGAGAGTGGGATTGTATCAGAATGAACAAGGGGGTTTTGCTTGCATGACACTTCTGAAGATAGTATTGCTCTTCATCGGTGTCATCGAACTCATCGTCGGAACTACGTCCACTGAGAGGGGAAAGATACCAGCAAACAAGAGGGAACACAATCAATGCAATGCAATAATATGATGCATGAATGTGACATGGCAATATACTGTGATTTGAGCTAATGCAGCTAGCAACGATTTAAATGGAGTTGGTTTGAACACAAGATTCAAATTCAAACTCCACATAAGGCATTTAAAATGCCATTAATTCAAATTGTCATATACAGTAGCTTTAGGTCACTCAAACATGCATGAAAATGCTATAAACAGATTCTTTTGATTTGTCTTATAATTTTTCATATATAAATTATTTCATTCTGAGCTACGGTTTAATTTCTATTATTTTTAGAAGTTTTAGCTATTTTTTGGAATTTCCCGGCTATTTAGAAATAAACTAAATCCAGAAAATGTATTACTATGTCAGCCAAGCGTCAGGGTGACGTCAGCAGTTCAACTAGGTGGCCAGGGTCAAACCTGACGCGTGGGACCTAGCAGTCAGTGTCTCAGGGGTTAATTAAGGTTCAAACTAATCTTATCCAAAACTAATAATGGCCTGGGGCCCACTGTTAGTGTGTGTGGGTGGTTTAGCTGGCATTGATTACTACTAACCACGCGGCCATGTCGGGATGCCGGAGATTGGCTGGCGGCGACCTCTAGCCGCGGTGGAGTCCGCTCGGGAAACACCCTCCGGCAACCAAAACAACGGCGAAGAGCATCTACGTGCAGCTCGCGCTCAGCCGCATCCATATAAGAAAGAAGGAGGGGCCGAGGTCGACCAGACTCGCCGGAATCAAGCTCGCGGCGGCGGCCGGAGTTCGGGTGACGTCGGGCTCGGCGTTAGAGTACACGGTAGGGGGAGTTGGTGGACGTTCCATGCTCCTGGGAGCATGCAGAGCACGGTGACGCGCTCGGTTTCGAGCCTCAGTGGCTGCAGTGACGGCGCTGACATCGCCGGCGACGTGGAGCTCTTGGTTCCGGCTATGGAGCTAGCTAGAGGATGCGTGCGACGACAAGGAAGGGGGGTTTTTGATCGGGGGCTCACAGAGGTTCGTTTGGCGCAGACAGCCAGGCCGGGGAGTGTCGAGGCTGAGCGGGACGCCGAGAGGGATCTCCGGGGACCGAGGTTGAAGAAGATGGCGGTGAGGGCGTTCGGGGGCATCCGACATCGCGTGGCTCGAGCAGAAGACGCAGGCGACAAAGGCGAAGCTTGTGGAAACAACGATGGGGCGAGGGAGCGGCGGTGGCTGCAAGAACGGCGATCGGCATCGACGAGCTCCATTCAGGAAGAGAGCAGAGGAGGGGGGAGAGTGAGCCACATGGAGGGGAAGCAGGGGACTGTGTGGCGTCCATAGCGACATCGGGGAGGCGGCAGGAAGCAGGAGGTGGCCTCGCGCATGGATGCGCGCAGCGAGAACGCCCCTTCGTCCTCGTGGCAGGGGAGGAAGACGACAGGGGGAGGCCAGTGGGTTGGGCCGGCCACTTGGGCTCCAGGTAAGCCTAGGTGGGTTCTCTCTTCTTCTTTTCCTATTTGTTTTCTATTTTGTTTTTATTTAAACTTGCCACTGTTTAAAATTAGAACAATTCAAAACAGTGCCAAATATCCTCTAAGTATAACTTATGTTGCTCATTGGACATTTCCAAATGCACATAAATTATCACAGAGCATTTAAAAACATATCCATATATATTTGAATATATTTTCAAATTCAAATAGAATATTGTTTTAAATCCAGAGACCAAATAATTCCTTAAAAATGTTGCAAAATTTTGGTTTGGTATATAACCCTCGCCAAAATTCTCAAAACTATTTTTAGGGAATTTTGGATTCACTAAATGCAATTTAAAGGGTTCTTGCCCTTCTTTTAAACGATTTTGAGGCTTTCAGATTCCCTCAATTCAAGTTTCTTCAATTTATACATGATGCATGGATGCTGATGCAACTAATTACAAACAATTCTAGGGTTGTGACAACTCACCCCCACTAAACAAGAATCTCGTCCCGAGATTCAAGACGTGAGGTAAGAAGACAGAGGGGACACAAAGCTAGCACAATCTTCACAATCCAGGTTGCACTTCATAAGAACGTTGATTCGATCATCACCTTTGTCTCTATGTCTTGCTCTGAGAACTCCATCCAACATGACAACGAGAGGAAAGGGAAAACTCTAGAAGAATCGATCTTCTCAAAGACCGAGCAACTCAGGATCAATTGATGGAGTGAGACATTGAAACATCTCTCGAACTGAGACACAAAACACACATCAGAGATGATGGTAAGGATATGATGGTGAAGGTTTAATTTGGTAGGCAAGAATTCCACACTTGAAAAGATGGTGCACTAGTTTCAGAGTAGCGAGGAATTAATTGTCATTCATACCATAATGGGGCACCTTAGAGGAGATGACTCATAGAATTATTCCCTAAAGTGGCAAAAATAATTACTTTTGATCCATAGATCATTGAAACTCTTCATACCAGCCTGAGGTAATTCACAATGGATCGTTTGAAGGAGTTCGAAAGAATGACATACTTGGATTAGGATGGACGATGTGGACTACCTCGTTGAAGGAAGCATAATGGATGATTTTTCTTATCATTGGAAATGGATGGGACCCGTGGTAAGTCCACTTTTGAAGATGATCCTAGACAACAATTACTAAGAAGGCACACCATAATAAAATGGCACAAAGATGGGTGCAAGCTAGGAACAAAATGCAAATGCTGGGAATGATTCTAGTAACCGGGGAAAAGTCAACACTCGAGAGTGATTCCACTATTTGAAAGGTTATAGCATAATCAAAGAAACAGAGAGCAACTCCCAATTAATGCCGACGATAAAACCTAGTGCTTGCGTGTGCTCTTAAGAACTTGAGCTTTTCCATAATCATCAGGGTTTACCAGCATCTATGCCAAGATCTTGGTGACACCTCGTACTACCATGATGAATATCGGTGGATGATGCAGAGGCAAAGGAAGATAACACCTTCTCAGGTTTCACCTTAGCGAGGCCAAGGAAACAAAATCTGGATGATCGACCAAGAGACATTTAGTACTCCGCTTCTAATGTTCTCCTTGATGTGCTAGAGTAACCCCTTTATAGATATGGCTTGGTATCTAGAACATCAAGTAAAAGGTCAGACTTCAGGAGCACAAGAATCCATAAGGAGCAACTACTGGGGCAAAACCTATGAAATCCTTATGGGGAGGTGGCCAACTTCCTCAATCAAGACACTCCAATAATAGTCTTCCTGCTAGGTGTGTTGGCCACGACTTCCACCTTACCGGTTTAGAAAGACCAACATTATAATTCCTGGGAAATGGTCCAACCATCATAACTGCCTGAGATTCAGATCTGGTTGGTGTCAGGATATTTCGGACTCATCAAGTCTAAAAACAAAAACGAAAGTTTGCAACACAAATTGATGAGATGGCGTTGCAAGATTCTTGGGGAATGAACTATGATAGCAAGCTCCAAAACATGAGCTGGTTCTGCTACTCACATGTGAACACGTAGTGTCAACCAAGCATGACAACATAGTAGTCTTACAACAAATCACTACCAAGTTCTAGTTGGGAACCATCAACGAGGATATCGAAGTCCTTTCATAAGTACGGATTAGCTCTTATGAAGGAACACCTTCTCCTTGAATAAATCAGTCAGTGGCTTGGTGTACTAGGAGATACATATGGAATGGAGGTAGCGATCCTGTCAAACCATAGCATACTTCGCACATGCATGACTGACCTGGGATGGTACCAGAGGAAACAAAAACAATCTTTCTCGAACTCATGGCGGCAACTTGCACCAAATGCATATTAATCAGAGAAAGTAACTTCTATCATCGAACTTATGCTTCATGAACGGGACATGAAGATAATGCTTTTAGAAGTTTCCAACACTAACTGGATGTTCAACACGAATCATGGAGGAGATAAAAATGTTGCTGATGGGCTCAACAAGTCATCAAGATTCATGAAGATGGAATTCCACAACTATGTGAACAAGGCGATAGCATTGGTCAGAACAAAAGATATAACAGAGTATGCTCAAGGAAAAACCACGAGTAAGACAACATTACAAACATCGTTGGTTCTGATTTGATTTGAGGATAGCCCACACTCAAATCAAGGTTTTTATTATACAATAGGTCCAACAACTGATCACAGGGACCAATCGATGAAGATATCATCTTTCTTCAACACACACAAATATATCCCTTGAAATGAACTAAGCTAGGCAAGCTTTTATCTTCCAACTCTACAAGTTGTTGTTTGGCTTAACCAACTAGCTCAGGGGTATCCAACACAGATTCTTGGAGAAGGGGTGGTTTATAAGAAACCAACTTGATCACAAACTCAACATAGCGGTCAGGTGACAGCCTGGTAACACTTTCGAGAAGATATTCGGAAAATCACGAACCACCGATATGTTACTAAGATCGAGAACAATCTTTCTTTTCAGGGAAGACGATGTGATCAAGAGAGTGATGGATTGATACAATCCTATCTCATTGATCGAGGAGTGCACCAGGGAAAATGGACTAGGTCACACGATAAATCTTAGGATGATGATTCAATAACCAACACACTAAGAATAAGATTATTGTCCATTAACTACCAAGCAACCGAGTTGCTAGGAGTATTGATTTCACACATCACAGTTCACTTGTCAGCATTCCAGTTACAACCAACACGGAGACCGAGGGATGAATAATGATGGCAAGAAGTATCACTGTATCAAGAGTTCATAGGAGGTGGTGCAATTCCCATGACATTTTTGACATAAAGAGGCAACACTCCAAGGTAGAACATAACAAAAGCTGGATTGGCATTTTGATCTGTGGAATAAAACTGCTTTGACCCAATCCCAGAGACGGACGAGGTACTAGAGTTTGTTTCCCCTAGTCATTTCAGAATAGAATGGCTTGACGGACCACAAGAATAATAGGCATCGATGAACGAATGCATGCATACTCTTGACTATCAATTCATAGACGAAGGTCAGAAAACAACTAAAGAGGGACAACTCAAAGGAACATACAATTTTCTGAGTTGTGGGTGCATAGATTAGCATGTCGAACGAGTTCAACATATTTCTTCCGGATAACCCATGCAGAAATGTAGAACTGGTAGAGTCACAACATAGAATCGAGAAGTCATCAAGAGCACTCTGGTTGTGATCTTTCGGTTCAACGAGGAACTTCTGCCATAAGTAGTTCATGGTATTTGGAAGAGGAAAATACCACGGACCTCAAGGACTATCACAAAGGTTACTAATATCCTAAAGGAACTAGCAAACACTATCAACATGAAGTAAGTAGGGTGAATCTCGGGTTCAAGAATCCAGGAATAGAATGCCTACTAACTAAGTGGCATCACGGGATGCTTTCGAGAATGATGGCCAAAATAATCACACTGGGAACACAAACATGGCTTGATTACTAGGTGATCCTCTAAGACACCTAGGGTCATAATAATAGCTCCAACATATACATATATGTCGAGGCAACAGAGTACCTCAACTCACCGATTAGTGTGGTTAAACTGGCCCAAAAAAACATCAGGAACGGAAAGAAGGGAGTTGCACATGCATCAGACTATTTTGAAACCTGGGATGACTCAGACAGCATAATGACTGTAAATGCTCAAAAATATTTGAGACATCTTGCAAAATAGTGGCATGACTACTCAACATCACAATATCAAGGTTCTGAGGCTAGCTATGAACATATGAAAGTAGTAGAAACTGAACTAAGACTTGAATCCATCAATCCTATAAGTGTATGGATTAGTAACACGTGATCCTAATAGAAAGAATAGAAAGCCTAGTTCCTTAACCCCGTAGGAAAGATAGGATGACTCGGATCGGAAGGGCATAAGGTATAAGGAGTAAAAAGAGCCTTACGTTCCCTTCCACAATCAATTCCCTTATATAACTAAAGCATTTCTAGACTCAACTCCGACCAGTTTGGCTTGGTAATCCTACAAGCAGTCAGGCTCTGATACCAAAGCTGTCAGGACCCCGATCCTAAGTCACACCGATCTAGCATGTAACACATCATATCGCTTTGCGGCCTCACGCACGGTATCCCCACGGGTACCACCTTACCTGGCCCGGGACCATTTGCGCCTTTTGGCTCACGTATATGATAGTGTCACTAGCATCCATATGACAGAGAACCCCAGCCGACATGTATAGTCATAAACCCAAGGTAGCACTAACTTACAGGGACAAACATACATGACCCAGCAACGAGCGTGTCGGTCATCAACATATGAACCCAAGTCGTAGAAAGCTACAAGGACTTAAAGGAACAACGCGTGACACTTCCCCGAAGGGATAGACACAGGAATGAAGAAGGACACATGTCGGCCAGCCTAAGTGTTCCGGAGCATTAGCAAGCTACCATGGCTCAGTGGAAGCACTAGGAGACATTTCCCCATAAGAGAGGCTACCAAGAATAAACAACTAGGTTGTCGAATCTCACACATACCAAACATTTCAATAACATACACACAACATGCTCGATATGTGCAAATACAACATGGCATCACAACAAAACTCTATGACTCAAAGTATTTATTCATTAGGCTCCGAAGAGCCAGATATTACAAACATGGGTCTGATGACCCAACATTCAAATCATATAAGCAACAAGCACAGGCGGAAGCATAAACATGTCTGAGTACAAACATCTGAAAAGAGAGAAGGCTAGTAAGCCTATCTATCTACAAGACCCTCCAAAGGGTACAAGATCGTAGCTGAGGTAACAAGCTAAACGTTGAAGTCCACGCGAGACTACTAGTCAGACTGAAGTCTCTCTGCAAAAACATAAATTAAGCAAACATGAATACAAATATACCCAACAAGACTTACATCAGAACTAGCTACATATGCATTAATATCAACAAAGGGGTGGTGAAGTTTAACTGCAGCAAGCCAGCTTTGACTTAGTGGCTATCCTGAACTACGTTTGCAAGTAACTCTTTTGGGGTGGCGCACATGAGTCCACATATTCACCAAATCAATACACCACTATGGATCTGCTCCCGTCTCCCTAATAGAACGCCATTCATAGTACCCACGCTTATCTTGCGCATTTTAGAGTATCCACTTTCACTTGTCTATGAATTGTATAAGCAACCAAGTAGTCCTTTACCGCGGACGCGGCTATTCGAATAGATGATGTTAACCCTGCAGGGGTGTACTTCTTCACACATGCTCTCGCCACTTACCGCCATGTACACGTCATGTATCTCGGCAACCTTCAAGCGGAAGCCCAGCGAGGGTGTCGGCCACGACCTGACTAACCACACAAGTCCCTAGTCCAGGTTTATCGCCTATTCAGGTTCCATCCGCAGGGAGTCCAGCCGAGGTTTCCACTATGGCCCCGAACGATGTGTGCATGGTTCTCGGGTCACCAAATGGGCGACTCGATACACCAGGCCACGTGCCTACCACATCACAGCCCACCCCTCAGGTCGGCGCTGCGCACGGCCTCTAGGATACTACAAACACCAGAAACTACTTGCAACTCTTGGACAGAGGACAGGGGCGGTTAATAAGTCGAGAGAGTCAATTAAGGATCCCAATGTGTGGTAGTAGCTGATCTTAAATCACACATACAGATCTCAATTCCTAAGGACAGTTCCAATGAAACAACCCACCATGTACTCTTACATGGCCTCTCATCGATACCTTTACCAAATCGTGTTCACACACTTAGCTCTCAACAGTAGTACATGTTCACACACCTCCAATTCATCCCCGATGAATCAGGCCTAACTCAACTCTAAGTAGTAGAAGGCATGAAAAACAAGCATGAATGAGTAGGCATATCAGGGCTCAAACAACTCCTACTCATGCTAGTAGGTTTCATCTATTTACTGTGGCAATGACATGTCATGCAGAGGAAAGGGGTTCAACTACCGCAGCATGTTACAGATGAATCGTTGTTGTCCTAATGCAGTAAAATAGAGCAGGAGCCTGGCACTTCTGAAGATAGTATAGCTCTTCATCGGTGTCATCGAACTCATCGTCGGAACTACATCCACTGAGAGGGGACAGATACCGGCAAACAATATGGTGCATGAATGTGACATGGCAATATGCTGTGGTTTGAGCTAATGCAGCTATCAACGACTTAAATGGAGTTGGTTTGAACGCAAGATTCAAATTCAAACTCCACATAAGGCATTTCAAATGCCATTAATTCAAATTGTCATATACATTAGCTTTAGGTCGCTCAAACATGCATGAAAACGCCATAAATAGTTTATTTGGATTTTTTTGATAATTTTTCATATATAAATTATTTCATCCTGAGCTACAGTTTAATTTCTATGATTTTTGGAAGTTTTAGCTATTTTCTGGAATTTCCTAGCTATTTAGGAATAAACTAAATCCAGAAAATGTATTACTGCATCAGCCAAGCGTCAAGGTGACATCAGTAGGTCAACTGGGTGGCCAGGGTCAAACCTGACGCATGGGACCCAGCAGTTAGTGTCTGAGGGGTTAATTAAGGTTCAAACTAATCTTAACCAAAACTAATAATGGCATGGGGCCCACTGTCAGTGTCTATGGGTGGCTTAGATGGCATTGATTAGTACTAATCACGCGGCCACATTGGCACGCCGGAGTTTGGCCGGTGGTGACCTCAAGCCGCGGCGGAGTCCGCTCAAGAAACGCCCTCCGGAGACCAAAATAGTGACGAAGAGCATCTACGCACAGTTGGCGCTCAGGCGCATCCATATAAGCAAGCAGGAGGGGTCGAGGTCGACCGGACTCCCCGGAATCAAGCTCGCGGCGGTGGCCGGAGTTCGGGTGACGTCGGGCTCGGTGTTACAGTACACGGGAGGAGGAGTTGGTGGGCGTTCCATGCTCCTCGGAGCGTGCAGAGCATGATGACGCGCTCAGTTTCGAGCCTCCAAGGCTTTAGCAACGGCGGTGACATCGCCGGTGACGTGGAGCTCTTGGTTCCGGTTATGGAGCTAGCTAGAGGATGCGCGCGATGATGAGGTAAGGGGTGGGGGGGTTCGATCGGGGGCTCACAGAGGTTCGTTTGGCGCAGACGGCGAGACCGGGGAGGGTCGAGGCTGAGCGGGATGCCGAGAGGGATCTCCAGCGACCGAGGTTGAAGAAGACAACTGTGAGGGCGTTCGGGGGCATCCGACATCGCGTGGCTCGAGCAGAAGACGTAGGCGACGGAGGCGAAGCTTGTGGACATGGTGATGGGGCGAGGGAGCGGCGGTGGCTGCGAGAATGGCGATCGGCGTCGACGAGCTCCATTCAGGAAGAGAGCAGAGGAGTGGAAAAGAGAGAGCTGCGTGGAGGGGAAGCAGGGGACTGCCTGGTGTCCATAGAGACGTCGGGAAGGCGGCGAGAAGCAGGAGGTGGCCTCGCACGTGGATGCGCAGGGCGACCATGCGCCTTCGTCCTCCTAGCAGGGGAGGAAGATGACAGGGGGAGGCCAGTGGGTTGGGCCGGCCACTTGGGCTCCAGCTAAGCCCAGGTGGGTTCTCTCTTCTTATTTTCCTATTTGTTTTTTATTTAAACTTGCCACATTTTAAAATTAGAACAATTCAAAACAGTGCCAAATATCCTCTAAGTATAACTTATGCTGCTCATTGGACATTTCCAAATGCACATAAATTATCACAGAGCATTTAAAAACATATCTATATATATTTGAATATATTCAAATTCAAATAGAATATTGTTTTAAATTCAGAGACCAAATAATTCCTTAAGAATGTTCCAAAAGTTTGGTTTGCTATATAACCCTTGCTAAAATTCTCAAAACTATTTTTAGGGAATTTTGGATTCACTGAATGCAATTTAAAGGGTTCTTGCCCTTCTTTTAAAAGATTTTGAGGCTTTCAGATTCCCTCAATTCAAGTTTCTTCAATTTAAACATGATGCATGGATGCTGATGCAACTAATTATAAACAATTCTCGGTTGTGACACCGGGCTAGTGCGGTGATACGTCTCTGTCATATCTACTTTTCCAAACACTTTTGCCCTTGTTTTGGACTCTAACTTGTATGATTTGAATGGAACTAACCCGGACTGACGTTGTTTTCAGCAGAATTACCATGGTGTTGTTTTATGTGCAGAAAACAAATATTCTCGGAATGACCTGAAACTCCACGGAACATCTTAGAAAAAATAATAAAAAATCCTCGCCAAAGATGAAGACCAGGGGGCCCACACCCTTCTCACGAGGGTGGGGGGCGCCCCCCCTAGGGCGCGCCCCCTACCTCGTGGGCCCCCTGTTGCGTCTTCGACTCCAACTCCACCTCCATATATTGAGTTTCGATGAGAAAAAAATGAGAGAGAAGAAATCATCGCATTTTACGATATGGAGCCGGCGCCAAGCCCTAAAACCTCTCAGGAGGGCTGATCTGGAGTCCGCTCGGGGCTCCGGAGAGGGGGATTCGTCGCAGTCGTCATCATCAACCATCCTCCATCACCAATTTCATGATGCTCACCACCGTGCGTGAGTAATTGCATCGTAGGCTTGCTGGACGGTGATGGGTTGGATGAGATTTATCATGTAATCAAGTTAGTTTTGTTAGGGTTTGATCCCTAGTATCCATTATGTTCTGAGATTGATGTTGCTATGACTTTGCTATGCTTAATGCTTGTCACTAGGGCCTGAGTGCCATGATTTCAGATCTGAACCTATTATGTTTTCATGAATATATGTGAGTTCTTGATCCTATCTTGCAAGTCTATAGTCACCTACTATGTGTTATGATCCGGCAACCCCGAAGTGACAATAATCGGGACCACTCCCGGTGATGACCATAGTTTGAGGAGTTCATGTATTCACTATGTGCTAATGCTTTGTTCCGGTTCTCTATTAAAAGGAGGCCTTAATATCCCTTAGTTTCCAATAGGACCCCGCTGCCACGGGAGGGTAGGACAAAAGATGTCATGCAAGTTCTTTTCCATAAGCACGTATGACTATATACGAAATACATGCCTACATTACATTGATGAATTGGAGCTAGTTCTGTGTCACCCTATGTTATGACTGTTACATGATGAACCGCATCCGGCATAATTATCCATCACTAATCCGGTGCCTACGAGTTTTCCATATACTGGTTCTCGCTTATTTACTTTCCCGCTGCTACTGTTACAATCACTACAAAATACCAAAAACATTACTTTTGTTGTCTTTACTTTTGTTGCCGCTACCACCACTATCATATTACTTTGCTACTAAACACTTTGCTGCAGATACTAAGTTTCCAGGTGTGGTTGAATTGACAAATCAGCTGCTAATACTTGAGAATATTCTTTGGCTCCCCTTGTGTCGAATCAATAAATTTGGGTTGAATACTCTACCCTCGAAAGCTGTTGCAATCCCCTATACTTGTGGGTTATCAAGATCTTTTTCTGGCGCCGTTGCCGGGGAGCATAGCTCTATTCTTTGAGTCACTTGGGATTTATATCTGCTTATCACTATGAAGAACTTGAGAGATCCAAAAACCAAGATCTATTCCTCAACTACGAGGGGAGGTAAGGAACTACCATCTAGCTCTGCACTTGATTCACCTTATGTTATGAGTAAGTTTGTGACACCTACATCTGCTTCTGCTATTCGTTCTGATATGTCGCATGTTATTGATCATGCCACTTCTGCTATGCATGATACTTATGATGAAACTACTTCTATGCCTGATACTACTGTGCCCCTTACTGAATTTCTTGATGAACAAATTTCTAGGGCTAGATAAAATAAATTATTGAATCTGAATACGATGATGATAGTGATGATGAAAATATGCCTATTATTCCTGAAGGTTATCTTTTTGATATGGAATCTTCTGCCGCTATTTCTGCTTGCCAAGATAGATATGAGCTTAAGAGGTTATTAATTAAATGGAACAAAGAATCACTTAGAGATAGAATGAAACCCGACCCTGCTTTTGCTACTTCACCTATATGTGTTCCTGATAAAGATTATGAATTCTCTGTTGATCCTGATATAATTACTTTGGTTGAATCTGATCCTTTTTATGGCTATGAATCTGAAACTGTTGTGGCACATCTTACTAAATTAAATGATATAGCTGCCCTGTTCACTAATGATGAGAGATCGCGTTACTTTTATATACTCAAAATATTTCCGTTCTCATTAAAGGGTGATGCTAAGATATGGTTTAATTCTCTTGATCCTGGTTGTGTGTGTAGTCCCCAAGATATGATTTATTACTTCTCTACTAAATATTTCCCTGCTCATAAGAAACAAGCTGCTTTGAGGGAAATATACAACTTTGTGCAAATTAAAGAAGAGAGTCTCCCACAAGCTTGGGGGAGGCTTCTCTAGTTACTTAATGCTTTGCCTGATCATCCTCTTAAGAAACCTGAAATACTTGATATCTTTTATAATGGACTAACCGATGCTTCCAGAGATTACCTGGATAGTTGTGCTGGTTCTCTTTTCAGGGAAAGAACACCGGATGAAGCTGAAATTCTATTGAATAATATGTTGACAAATGAAAATAATTGGGCACCTCCCGAGCCAGCTCCTGAGCCATCTCCTGCTCCAATTACTGAGCCTATTCCTAAACCAACTCCGAAGAAGAGAGGTGTTTTATTTCTCAGTCCCGAAGATATGCAAGAGGCAAAGAAATCTATGAAAGAAAAAGGTATTAGAGCTGAAGACGTTAAGAATTTACCTCCTATTGAAGAAATACATGGTCTTAATTCATCGCCTGTTGAAGAAACCTGTGATCTCAATTATTTATTTACTAAAGAACCTCCTAATCCCGATATCCCGACACAGGTAGTAAAGGTAAATTCTCTCTATAGATATGATAAAGCTGAAGTCCCTCCTACTAAAACTGCTAGTCAATGCTTGGATGAGTTTGATAACTTTATGTATAAGCAAGATGACTTCAATGCTTATTTTGGTAGACAATTAAAAGAAAATGCTTATATGATTAGACACTTGGGTGATTATATGGCTAATATTAAAGGTGAACTTAAACTTGTTAGCAAACATGCTTCTATGGTTACCACTCAAGTAGAACAAGTACTTAAGGCTCAAAAAGAAGTGCTTGATGAAATGACTAGAAAGAAAAATGATTATGCTGTTAGAGTGGCTACTAGAACTGGTAGAATGACTCAGGAACCTTTGTATCCTGAAGGCCACCCTAAGAGAATCGAGCAAGATTCTCAAAGAAATAATATTGATGTTCCTAGTTCTTCTAAAAAGAAGAAGAAGAAAAATGATAGAACTGTGCAAACTTCTAGTGAACCTATTGCTGAACCACCTGATAATCCAAATGATATATCTATGTCTAATGCTGAAACACAATCTGGTAATGAACATGAACCTAGTAAAAATATTAATGATGATGTTCATGATGATGCTCAACCTAGTAATGATAATGATGTAGAAATTGAACCTGCTATTGATCTTGATAACCCACAAGCAAAGAATCAATGTTATGATAAAAGAGACTTTGTTGCTAGGAAACATGGTAAAGAAAGGGAACCTTGGGTCCAGAAACCCATGCCTTTTCCTCCGAAACCATCCAAGAAAAAGGATGACGAGGATTTTGAGCGCTTTGCTGAAATGATTAGGCCTATCTTTTTGCGTACGAGATTAACTGATGTGCTCAAAACGAATCCTTATGCTAAATATATGAAGGATATCATTACTAATAAAAGAAAGATACCGGAATATGAAATTTCCACCATGCTTGCTAATTATACTTTTAAGGGTGGAATACCAAAGAAACTTGGCGACCCCGGAGTACCTACTATACCTTGCTCCATTAAAAGAAATTATATTAAAACTGCTTTATGTGATCTTGGAGCCGGTGTTAGTGTCATGCCTCGCTCTTTATATCATAGACTTGACTTGAATAAGCTGACACCTACTGAAATATCTTTGTAAATGGCTGATAAATCAACTGCTATACCTGTCAGTATCTGTGAGGATGTGCCTGTTGTGGTTGCAAACGCTACTATTTTAACGAGCTTTGTTATACTTGATATTCCCGAGGATGATGGTATGTCTATTATTCTTGGAATACCTTTTCTTAATACTGCAGGGGCTGTTATTGATTGCAACAAAGGCAATGTCACTTTTCATGTTAATGGTAATGAGCATACGGTACACTTTCCGAGGAAACAACCTCAAGTCCATAGTATCAACTCTATTGGGAAAATTCCATCGATTATATTTGGAGGTTTTGAATTTCCTCTTCCTACTGTCACGAAGAAATATGATATTCTTATTATTGGGGATGTGCATATCCCCGTTGAGGTAACTTAGTGTTATTCGAAATTTCTCCGGTTTCATGATTATCGGAATGAGTTTGTTAACAAGACTTGATCAACCTTGTTAGTGGATTCTTTTTGATGAGCATGAGATGGATGAAACTAGAAGCACAAACTTCTGTACCCTCTCTATATTTTCTGTTATTTATATTAAATAAAGTAAAAATAGTATTTTTTGTCTGTTTCTTGACTTATCTGTGCAATATAAAAATATCCCAAAAATAAAAGTCCTCAGAATGCCATGCCAATTTAATATGATTTTTTCGGGAATATTTGAGGATTTACTGTGCAAAAATTACCGCGGGAGGAGCTGCCACCTGGCCACGAGGGTGGTGGGCGCGCCCCCCCTATAGGGCGCGCCCCCTGCCTCGTGGGCCCACGATGGCCCTCCTCCACTTATCCCAGCACCCATCTTCTTCCCCTATCTCACATAAACCCGAAAAACCAACTCAAGCACGGGTTCCAGCCACTTTTGCTGCGATTTTCGATCTCCTTGCTCAAAGCACCCCTCGCAAAACTGCTTGGGGAGATTGTTCCTTGGTATGTGACTCCTCCATTGGTCCAATTAGTTTTTGTTCTAGTGCTTTATTCTTTGCAATTTTGTGTTGCATAGGTGACCATGTTCTTGAGCTTGCATGCGAAATTTACATGGTTCTAAGTAGTTCTAATGCTTGATATAGGCTCTAGACACTTGTAGGAGTAGTTGCTATCAATATTATTGAGTTTGGTTTACTTTTATTTTGAAGTTACTAAAAATTTTAGATTGTTTCAGAAAAATGATGAGGAGATTATTGAGGGGCTCATCGAGCCAAAGCTCAAAGGAAAAGGCACCGAAGCCTAAGTATAATTTGCCACGCACCACGGAGATTCGGGCGTGTGAATGGCCTTCTAATGATTTCTTGAGAGCAGCCGGTATCTATGAAGATTTTCATGAATTGGCTCAAAATGCAGGCCTCACCGCTTTCCTCCACGACCAATGCGATCAGTATCTCTTACTCACAAATACCTTTGTGCAAAACTTTCATTTTCATTCTAGGAACTCACCACCTACGGTGGAGTTTCATTTATATGATGAGCATAAGGAGATGTCACTTTATGATTTCTGTCGGATTTGTTTAGTCCCTTTTGAGGGCAAGACAGAAGAACCACATCATGATGATGTGGCTGGTTTTATTGATAATATCACTGTAGGAGAAACCAGGAAGGTTTCCGACACACGAATCACTAGCATACATTTCCCTGTTTTGCGTTACTTTGCATTATTTGCTAGTCGTTGTTTAATTGGACGCGGAAATTCTGGAAACCTTAGTATCCCTGATTTAATTATTCTGCTCAAAGGTTTATACAGTGATAACACTTTTAGTTTGGGTGGTATTATTGCTAGACGGTTAAATATGAACCGTACTAAGGGCCCCATCTTTGGAGGCATCTATGCCACACGCCTAGCCGCACATTTTAACATACCTATTAGGCATGCTGAGAAGGAAGAAAAGGTGCTGCCCCGTGTTTATCTAGATCATAAAAGTATGGTGGCACATGATTTTATTGTTAAAAATAGGGCAAGGGAGCTTAAATATCAATTGTTCTTTAATAAACATCATCCTGAGACTATTACCTTGCCTGCTCCTTCTTTGTTTGATTTGACTTCAGGCACGTACCTTGTTCCGTTGACGGCTATTCACGCCTACCGGAACCCTGCACCAGCCCCGGAACAGGAGCCACAAGATGAACCTCCACGACAATCTGTTTATTCTTGGGATCTAGAGATGACTGTCAGCCAGTGGCAGTCAAAGTCTTCTTCCTCATCACAGTACAACCCCAACAACTATTATTATGGATATCCGCCAGGCCAGCCGTGGCCATAGACCAACTTAGGCCAAAAGCCTAAGCTTGGGGGAGTACGTATTTCTCACCGACATTACATTTATGTTCACACACACTCATTGCTAGATGTCGGTGCTCATACTTTTTCACTGTAATATCCATGCTAGTTTATTTTCCTTTTCCTGCTTTCTTCTTGTGTGTTTGTTAGACCTTAAGAAAAACCAAAAAAATTAGTAGTAGTTTATTTTTCTCCTGTAGTAGTAATAATTTAAAAGAAAACCCAAAAATATTTCCCGTTCTTCTTTTGCTTGTTGGGATCTTTCCCGTGTAAATAATTTTATTTCGTTTCTTCTATTTGGGGGTCAGTAGGAGAAGACCATAATTAAATTGTTGAAGTGGCTCTTATATGCATTATTGTTGATTCAACCAAGAGCCCATATTGCCTTATCTTCTCCTGTTTATTGAATGCTCGCAGATTCCAGCTTAGTCCAATGCACGTGCACTCTTATTATTATTCACACCGTTCGATCGTGCAAGTGAAAGGAAATTATGATGACATATGATGGACTGACTGAGATGAGAAAAGCTGGTACAAACTCGACCTCTTTTGTTTTTGTAAATATGATGAGCCCGTCGTTCTTGATTCAGCTTATTATGAATAAACATGTTTGCAATAACGATTAGAGATCAGAGTTGCTTGTGCCATGCTTGATTAGCTATGAGTTATAATGATTTACCTTGTATGCCGACATGCTATTGAGATGATTATGATGTGGTATGATAGGGTGGTATCCTCTTTTGAATGATTTAAGTGACTTGACTTGGCACATGTTCACGCATGTAGTTGAAACAAAATCAACATAGCCTTCACGATATTTATGTTCATGGTGGATTATATCCTACTCATGCTTGCATCCAATGTTTATTAATTTTAATGCATGTACATGGCTGTTGTCGCTCTCTAGTTGGTCGCTTCCCAGTCTTTTGCTAGCCTTCACTTGTACTAAGCGGGAATACTGCTTGTGCATCCAATCCCTTAAACCCCAAAGTTATTCCAGATGAGTCCACCATACCTTCCTATATGCGGTATCTACCTGCCGTTCCAAGTAAATTTGTATGTGCCAAACTCTAAACCTTCAAATAAACATTCTGTTTTGTATGCTCGAATAGCTCATGTATCAACAAAGGCTGTCCTTATCTTCCGTGTTAGGCGGGTTATTCTCAAGAGGAGTGGACTCCGCTCCTCACTCACGAGAAAATGGCTGGTCACCAGGATGCCCAGTCCCATGCTTTATGCAAACTAAATCAAAATTAATTGCAAACAAAACTCCCCCTAGGACCTGATGTATGTTGGAGGCACTCATTGTTTCGAGCAAGCCATGGATTGATGCTTGTTGGTGGAGGGGGAGTATAAACTTTACCATTCTATTTGGGAACCTCATATAATGTGTTTAGCATGGAAGATATCGCCATCTCTTAGTTGTTACGTTGACAATGAAAGTATACCGCTCAAAATACAAGTTATCCCTACTTCAAAACCGAGCTCTGACACCTCTACAAATCCCTGCTTCCCTCTGCGAAGGGCCTATCCATTTACTTTTATGTTGAGTCATCACCCTCTTATTAAAAAGCACTAGCTGGAGACCACGACTGTCATTTGCATTCATCACTATTAATTTATATTGGGTATGACTATGATTGGATCTCCTTTACCATGAATTACAATGTATAGTCAGTCCTTGATCTTTAAAGGTGCTCTGCATTTATGTTTTGCGGTCTCAGAAAGGGCTAGCGAGATACCATCTTGTTATATCATATTATGATTGTTTTGACAAAGTGTTGTCATCTGAGATTTATTATTATGACTTGCTAGTTGATTATGCTATTGATATGAGTAATGATGAGACCTGAGAATTATTGCAAGTGTGGTTAGTTATGGTCTATGCTGAAAACTTGAATGCTGGCTTGACATAGTTACAACCACAAGAGCAAACAGAGTTTGTAAAAGTTTTTCTTTCTTTCTTTTAGTTTGTCAACTGAACTGCTTGAGGACAAGCAATGGTTTAAGCTTTGGGGAGTTGATACGTCTCCGTTGTATCTACTTTTCCATACACTTTTGCCCTTGTTTTGGACTCTAACTTGTATGATTTGAATGGAACTAACCCGGACTGACGCTGTTTTCAGCAGAATTACCATGGCGTTGTTTTATGTGCAGAAAACAAATATTCTCGGAATGACCTGAAACTCCACGGAACATCTTAGAAAAAATAATAAAAAATCCTCGCCAAAGATGAAGACCAGGGGGCCCACACCCTTCTCACGAGGGTGGGGGGCGCCCCCCCCCTAGGGCGCGCCCCCTACCTCATGGGCCCCCTGTTGCGTCTCCGACTCCAACTCCACCTCCATATATTGAGTTTCGATGAGAAAAAAATCAAAGAGAAGAAATCATCGTGTTTTACGATACGGAGCCGCCGCCAAGCCCTAAAACCTCTCGGGAGGGCTGATCTGGAGTCCGTTCGGTGCTCCGGAGAGGGGGATTCGTCGCCGTCGTCATCATCAACCATCCTCCATCACCAATTTCATGATGCTCACCGCCGTGCATGAGTAATTGCATCGTAGGCTTGCTGGACGGTTATGGGTTGGATGAGATTTATCATGTAATCAAGTTAGTTTTGTTAGGGTTTGATCCCTAGTATCCATTATGTTCTGAGATTGATGTTGCTATGACTTTGCTATGCTTAATGCTTGTCACTAGGGCCTGAGTGCCATGATTTCAGATCTGAACCTATTATGTTTTCATGAATATATGTGAGTTCTTGATCCTATCTTGCAAGTCTATAGTCACCTACTATGTGTTATGATCCAGCAACCCCGAAGTGACAATAATCGGGACCACTCCCGTTGATGACCATAGTTTGAGGAGTTCATGTATTCACTATGTGCTAATGCTTTGTTCCGGTTCTCTATTAAAAGGAGGCCTTAATATCCCTTAGTTTCCAATAGGACCCTGCTGCCACGGGAGGGTAGGACAAAAGATGTCATGCAAGTTCTTTTCAATAAGCACATATGACTATATACGGAATACATGCCTACATTACATTGATGAATTGGAGCTAGTTCTGTGTCACCCTATGTTATGACTGTTACATGATGAACCGCATCCGGCATAATTATCCATCACTGATCCGGTGCCTATGAGTTTTCCATATACTGGTTCTCGCTTATTTACTTTCCCGCTGCTACTGTTACAATCACTACAAAATACCAAAAACATTACTTTTGTTGTCTTTACTTTTGTTGCCGCTACCACCACTATCATATTACTTTGCTACTAAACACTTTGCTGCAGATACTAAGTTTCCAGGTGTGGTTGAATTGACAACTCAGTTGCTAATACTTGAGAATATTTTTTGGCTCCCCTTGTGTCGAATCAATAAATTTGGGCTGAATACTCTACCCTCGAAAGCTGTTGTGATCCCCTATACTTGTGGGTTATCATGCGGTATGTTAGAAAGAATGAAGGCGTCTTCCCCGGCTCTGGTTCTTTCTCGTCCGTGTGCGCTCGGCGTGGTGCCGCCGTATGCCGTTGTCAACATGCTCAACAAATGAGAGGAATCTGGAGAGGATTGTACGCCGAGAGACTGACAATGAGGACCCACCAGGTCCAAGCCATACGCAAGAAAGTGCGCCATTGGGAAAAAATTTCCTCCTAATTGTATACTAACGTTGGGGCCCACAGGTTTGTCAACCTTAGTCAATAAACAAAATAAATTTCCAATAATGACTGTCATCGGGGAGCTTTTTTTCAGGGGTATTGGGGATCTTTTTGTTGTTGTTGCTGGAAAGGGGTATCGGGGATCTAGCTGGTACTTTTTTTCCAAAGGGTGAACAAGTATCAGCTAGGCCTAGGTTTTGTTTTTTAACATGCGTAGCCCACGACATATGGAGACAGTGGTTTCAACTTATTTTTTGAGGTCCATACCGGCCTATGGGCCTCCCAGCGTAGGTTTTACTTTTTTTTAAAGATCGGTAGCCCAATGTTTTTTTTAATAAAACGTAAATCTCTGCTCTATTTATCTATATAAGTATAATAATGTTGTGTCCAATTTATGTTTTCCCTTCTAACCACATTATATATATTTATATTATTACTATGATCGTATATTCAATAGAGACTTATATATACATTATAAAAACATCCCACGACTTATTAACTTATAAAAGTAAATGTTTAACAGAAGTTGTTTTCGACTCACGAGAAGATTTTAAGGACCAATGTAACAATAACGTGCTCATTTTTGTTTTGAGCAATAACTCGCTAATTTGTTAATTATATATATATATAATGTGTCACTCTGGTTTATTTTTTGATATTAATTGCTCCTTCTAACCTAACATTATATATAGAACGAGCCTAGCTAATTCGTGTATTTCAAGAAAGTGCAAATGGGCTGGGGTTTCTTAGAAAATATTAAATGGGCCGCATTGACGCGAAATTATTTGTTCATCCAACCCAACAAATGGACTGTAAATTCTGGAAAACATGGATGTTGCGGGATTTCCTCGGCCACCTATGGGACCGGGTGGCCCCTTCTTGGTTTAGCAGGAGGGACGGCGCGTTGCACAAAGAGAAGACCAACGTACGGCAGCGCGACAGAGAGCACACAAGCGATTTACCCAGGTTTTGGTAGCCGCGAGGCGTAAGACCCTACTCCTGCTTTAGTGGACTGATGGAAGAATGAATGTGGTCGTGCGTAGTACACTTGCCCCCCAAGGTTTGCCTCGGGGGCACAACGACTACGTGTGTGTGGTGGCTTGGGGTTGTCGATTTTCTAACCTTCTAACCCCTCCTACGAGTGCCATGGGCCTCCTTTTATAGATTAAGGGGTCACCAAAGTGGCAAAGTGGTCATTATCCACTGATATGATAGCAAATAATGCTATCATACCTAACTCTACGGGCTGATAGGGTGCATTAAATGTGCCACTTAGTGTCACATCACTTGGCGCCCGGCAAGGCCTGCCGGGATATCTTGCCAGCTCCGCACCTGTTCTCTTGACACGTCGCTGGACGAGTGTCATCTGTAGACTTCTCTATAGGAAATGGCTGCCATGTGGCGAAAGGCTGCCACTTAATCATCTTGTGGCTTGACACCGCATTGATTGACAATGTGAGTCATGCTTGAGTGGTTGGTTGGGTGGTTCTGCCCCCGCGAGCCTCGGCAGGCTCTGCCAGGGAGCCTCCGTAGCTTGCTTCTGGTGGTGGCCTCGCCCCTTGTCGGGCTTGCCTGCCCAGCTAGGGAGGCCCTTCTCTTGCCGATATCGTGCTCCTTAAGCTCGATCTTGGTCCTTCTGAGCTCCATGTTGGTTCTTCAAATCTCTTGGTTCTTCAATCTCTGAGTTAAGCTGGTGCTTCAATCTTGATCTTGTGCCTGTGCATAGTTGGTCAAAAGAACCAGGGTTTGTTGCACCGACAGAAGCCCCTGGGCCTGCCCCGAACGCGTTGCTGAGCATCGTCGGGGTAGGGCCTAATAAGTGCACAGGCACAGGTTGCTGAAGGGATTGACCCCTTAAGTTTTTCATTGCTGCTTCATCAGCCTTGATTCCGATCTACTTTTCGGTTTTCCCGTGTGCGGCATAAAGCCAATAGTGGTGGGGTTGTTCCAATAATGGCCCGTGAATGACTTTAACGCACGGGGTAGAAACTGCCAATTTACTCTTCCCACGGCACGCCCTTATCCTTAGCCACGTATGCAGCATGCATTGTGCGGGGTAGGTAACGGAGGCGCGTGGCATGGGAGAGTACCATGGAAAGGGCCCGCCCATCTTGAATTGGCGGAGGAGGGCGGTCGTCATCCATGGATGGAGCAGCTGCCCCTCCCCGCCCGACCTATAAACGGGGAGGAGCGGAGGAGGGCGGAGTCATCCGTCTCCGTGGTCCTCCTCTCCTCATCTTCTGTTTCTGCTAGTCATGCTTGAGAAGGAACTTTGGGGCCAGCCCCCGGGCTCCTGTTTGGGATCTCCCTTGGATTTAAAAGGAAGGTTCCGGTGGCGTGGCGCCGATGCCGGGAGTGGCAACCCCGGCGCGCTTCCCGCCGGGTCGCCCGTGGCCTTGACTTTAGTGGGAGGGAATGCGACCAACACCACGTCGTGGCTCGAGATGGACACGACACATGGTAGTCGACTGCTCCCCATTCTTCTTCCCTTCGCGGCATCGGGGAGGAGTCGTAGAAGAGATTCGCCGCAAACAGGGGCGAATCCGGCTCCTCCTGGACGCGGTTTTCTTCGTCGAACAGGAAGGCTCCTTGCTTTCTCACGCGTCTTCAGGGGCACTTATCTTTTTTCAATCTTAAACTTGTAGGCAATTGCCAAATTTTAATTCAAATAATGTAATCTCTCGAATCCATCTTTTGTGTTCTATAATGCTTGTACTTGTATTCGCATGTCAATGAAAGAAATAAACCTTGCCGAGAACTCGTGCATGTATATGTCCATGGAGAGGTGGAGTTCCTCTTTACTGTAATTAAACGAGTTTTCCCGGTAGGATATCCTGCCAGTGCCCTTTTCCTCTGCCGGAGAACCATGCCTGCCGGGGAATAGACTGAGGCGCCAGCCCCCTGCCCTCTCCCTTTTCACCAAGGGCCACTGTGACCATCCAGGCCGAAGCAACATTCGAGCCAAGGATGGGAGCACCCTAGTTTCAAGAGAGCAGCGAGGTTTCTCTATGCACAAGTTATAGCTTATAGAACACTAATGGACAAGAGGTAAACTTATCTGTTTGGCTTGCCGGGGGATCATGATGACGTGCAATCTTCTCGTCCCTTGTCGGAGTCAAGTTCACGGTAGGAACCTACAACTCCATGTAGATGAGAATGAATGCAGGATGCAATCCTATCTATATGCATATGCAAATGCTCATGAAATGCTTATGCAGTGATCTGGGTGTGCTCGTGCATGCATGCGATCTCGATCGGGGGGCCCCACAGCGCTTCTTTATTTTATCTTGCACGGGGTCATCACCCCGGCTTTGTACAAGGGGTTACATGCAACTGAGGCAAGGCCTGTACAAAAGGGTGGCTGTCGGGCGGTTCCCGGCAGCCTCGCGCCTTACGGGTAGTACTTACAGAGTTGCTCAATATTCCATGAGTTTTGCAACTGTGTGCCATCTCCGGTCTCCATACGGATAGCGCCAGGTCTGGTGACTCGTACCACCCGGTAAGGGCCTTCCCACTTCGGTCATAGCTTGTTTGTACCCTTGGCAGACTAAACGCGCCTAAGGACAAGACCACCTTCCTCAAAACACCGGGCATGAACTATGCGGCTATGATAGCGACGCAGGGCTTGCTGGTAGCATGCAGCACGCGTAGCAGCCCGGAGACGGTTCTCCTCAAGTAGCACAACATCGTCACGCCGGTGCTGATCTTGCGCTACTTCATTGTAGGCAAGCACTCTAGGGGACCCATAAATGAGTTTCGTGGGGTTAACTGCTTCTGTCCCATAAACCAGGGAGAAGGGAGTCTGCCCGATAGCTCGGTTAGGTGTCATTCGAGGGACCAGAGAACTACCAGTAGCTCCTCGATTCACTGCCTGCCATGCTTCTGCATCATATCGAAAGTTCTTGTCTTGAGTCCAGCATTCGCCCTCTCAGTTTGTCCATTGCTCCAGGGGTGTGCCACAGAAGCGAATGAGATTTTGCATTCGAGGGTGTGAACATATTGCATGAAGGTGTGGCTCGTGAACTGGGTGTTGTTGTCTATGATGATCCTTGCCGGAACTCCGAAACGACACACCAATTCTTTCAAGACTTGATAGCTGACTGAGCAGTCACCTTTCTCATGGCAGTCACTTCCGGCCACTTTGTAAACTTGTCGATGGCAACGAACAAGAATTCAAAGCCCCTGATTGCTCGGGGGAAGGGGCCGAGGATATCAAGCCCCCAGACCGAAAATGGCCATGATATAGGGATTGTCTAAAGGGCTTGGGCAGGCAGGTGTGTTCTCTTGGAATGGAACTGACAGGCTTCACATTTCGTGACGAGCTCAACTGCATCTTGGAGGGTTGTGGGCCAATAGAATCCTTGCCGGAATGCTTTCCCAACTAATGCCCTTGATCCAATGTGTGAGTCACACATTCCTCTGTGAATCTCAGCCAGCAGTTCCTTTCCATCCTCCCGACCAACACATAGGCCTGGCTGGAGGGGGTGGTCCGGCAGGCTGTGAGGAGTTGTTTCCGGCAGGGTCTCTGCCGGGAGTGAATGGCTCTGCCGGGAGAGGCTTACCGTAGTCCATCTTTCTCCTCTTTCGGGCCATTGTGGCTGGTGATGTGGAGGGTTGAGAGAGATGGAGAACAAAAGTTCCTGGTTCCACAGGAAGCTTCTGCGCATCACACTTTGACAGGTGATCAGCTATGCTGTTTTCCGCATAGGGTACATGCTCTGTTTGCAACCCGTCAAAGTGCTCCTCCAATCTCCTTACTTCCTCGACGTATGCTTCCATCAACGGGCTTTGGTAATCCTTGTTGACTTGCCTCACCACGAGCTGTGAATCTCCTCGAATGATCACCTTCCTAATTCCCAATTCTGCTGCAATCCTGAGCCTGGCAAGGAGCCCTTCAACTCTGATGTATTGTTGGTGGCTTCTTCCCGGGAAAAGTGCATCTAGACGACGTATTTCAAGTGCTCCACAGAGGGGGCAACAAGAAGCATGCCATCCCATGCACCTTGTAGGGAAAAAGCACCATCAAAATAGATAATCCATTCTTGGGGTGATTCCTTGCCGGTGAGGGAGTCTTGGATTATGGCGTCCTCGGGCGTCCGGGCTATGTGACATGGGCGGTACTGGTGGGCCGTGAAGATACAAGATAGAGGGCTTTCCCCCGAGTCCGGATGGGACTCTCCTTAGCGTGGAAGGCAAGCTTGACGTTTGGATATGAAGTTTCCTTTCTCTGTAAACCGACTCTGTACAAACCCTAGCCCCCTCTAGTGTCTATATAAACCGGAGAGCTTTAGTCCATAGGGGCAGTCATAATCATATAGGCTAGACATCTAGGGTTTAGCCATTATGATCTCATGGTAGATAAACTCTTCTAACCCCTATACTCATAAAAGTCAATCAAGCAGGACGTAGGGTTATACCTCCATCAAGAGGGCCCGAACCTGGGTAAACATCGTGTCCCCTGCCTCCTGTTACCTTTGATGCTTAGACGCACAGTTCGGGACCCCCTACCCGAGATCTTCCGTTTTTGACACCGACATTGGTGCTTTCATTGAGAGTTCCTCTGTGCTGTCGACAAAGTATTCGATGGCTCGTTCGATCATCCACAATTATTATGTTTTGGGGAGATTCCCCCCAACCAAATTTTCGTATTTGGCGGCTTCGCGCTGCGTGCCAATTCGATTGGCCACCCCGAGCAGATCGACAGCTATGCCCCTGGTCGTCGGATCAGTTTCGGGAATCTAAACTATGTCACTGATATCCGAGGAGATTTGTGTCGGATGTGGGGTTCTAGCAAACCCTTAAGGTTCGAACACTGGGTGCGCGTGAAGCCTTTCCTTCCTACCAATCTACGCCCTAGCTCGCTAAGATCTTGCAGACGAACTCGACGAACTCGCAACACAGAAAGACACGAGGTTTATACTGGTTCAGGCCACCGTTGTGGTGTAATACCCTACTCCAGTGTGATGGTGGTGGATTGCCTCTAGGGCTGATGATGAACAGTACAAGGGAAGAACAACCTCCTGAGGTTGATGTGTTCTTGTGTGTAGGCTCTCGATCGGGTTGGGTCGAGCTAAGATGAGATGAGATCCTCTGAGATCCGATCCCCTCCGATCTCCTCTCCATTATGGTGGCTAGCTCTACTTATATAGGCCCTGGTCCTCTTCCCAAATATCGAGCGGGAAGGGAGCCAACAACGCGGGCGAATTTTAAGGGGGACAGTTTGTACAAGCTATCCTGACAAAAGTGGTCTTCGCCTGCGAAAAGCTCTAGTGGTGACGCCTTCTTGGGCTCCACAATGACCTCCATCTTGTCGTCCTCCTGGTCTTGGTCTCGTTGCACCAATATAGCAACCTTCGCCTGATGGCTCGGTACTCTTCGCCTGCGTTGGCCTCCTTAGCACCAAAGAGGAAACAAGGACGCTGCGCACACTAGCACCCGCCTAGTGTCGTGCGTCATGGCTCATGTTGTTGGGGAACGTAGTAATTTCAAAAAATTTCCTATGCACACGCAAGATCATGCTGATGCATAGCAACGAGAGAGGAGAGTGTTGTCTACGTACCGTCGTAGACCGAAAGCGGAAGCGTTAGCACAACGCGGTTGATGTAGTCGTACGTCTTCACGGCCCGACCGATCAAGCACCGAAACTACGACACCTCTGAGTTCTAGCACACGTTCAGCTCGATGACGATCCTCGGATTCCGATCCAGCAGAATGTCGGGGAAGAGTTCCGTCTGCACGACGACGTGGTGACTATCTTGATGTTCTACCGTCGCAGGGCTTTGCCTAAGCACCGCTACAATATTATCGAGGATTATGGTGGAGGGGGGCACCGCACACGGCTAAGAGATCAATGATCAATTGTTGTGTCTATGGGGTGCCCCTGCCCTCGTATATAAAGGAGCAAGGGGGGGAGGCGGCCGGCCTAGGAGGAGGGTGCGCCAAGGGGGGAGTCCTACTCCCACCGGGAGTAGGACTCCTCCTTCCCTTGTTGGAGTAAGAGAGAAGGAAAGAGGGGGAGAGGAACAAGGAAAAGGGGGCTGCACCCCTTGTCCAATTCGGACCAGAGGGGGGGGGGCGCGTGCCTCCTTCCTTTTGGCCTCTCTCCTCTATTCCCGCATGGCCCAATAAGGCCCATATACTGCCTGGCGAATTCCCGTAACTCTCCGGTACTTCGAAAAATACCCGAATCACTCGGAACCTTTCCGATGTCCAAATATAGTCGTCCAATATATCGATTTTTACATCCCGACCATTTTGAGACTCCTCGTCATGTCCCCGATCTCATCCGGGACTCCGTACTCCTTCGGTACATCAAAACTCATAAACTCATAATATAACTGTCATCGAAACCTTAAACGTGCGGACCCTACGGGTTCGAGAACAATGTAGACATGACCGAGACACGTCTCCGGTCAATAACCAATAGCGGAACGTGGATGCTCATATTGGCTCCCACATATTCTACGAAGATCTTTATAGGTCAAGCCGCATAATAACATACGTTGTTCCCTTTGTCATCGGTATGTTACTTGTCCGAGATTCGATCGTCGGCATCTCAATACCTAGTTCAATCTCGTTACCGGCAAGTCTCTTTACTCGTTCCATAATACATCATCTCGCAACTAACTCATTAGATGCAATGCTTGCAAGGCTTAGGTGATGTGCATTACCGAGAGGGCCCAGAGATACCTCTCTGACAATCGGAGTGACAAATCCTAATCTCGAAATACGCCAACCCAACAAGTACCTTCAGAGACACATGTAGAGCACCTTTATAATCACCCAGTTACGTTGTGACGTTTGGTAGCACACAAAGTGTTCCTCCAGTAAACGGGAGTTGCATAATCTCATAGTCATAGGAACATGTATAAGTCATGAAGAAAGCAATAGCAACAAACTAAACGATCAAGTGCTATGCTAACGGAATGGGTCAAGTCAATCACATCATTCTCCTAATGATATGATCCCGTTAATCAAATGACAAATCATGTCTATGGTTAGGAAACATAACCATCTTTGATCAACGGGCTAGTCAAGTAGAGGCATACTAGTGACACTCTGTTTGTCTATGTATTCACACATGTATTATCTTTCCGGTTAATACAATTCTAGCATGAATAATAAACATTTATCATGACATAAGGAAATAAATAATAACTTTATTATTGCCTCTAGGGCATATTTCCTTCAGTCTCCCACTTGCACTAGAGTCAATAATCTAGTTCACATTGCCATGTGATTTAATACCAATAGTTCACATCACCATGTGATTAACACCCATAGTTCACATCGACATGTGACCAACACCCAATGGGTTTACTAGAGTCAATAATCTAGTTCACATTGCTATGCGATTAACACCCAAAGAGTACTAAGGTGTGATCATGTTTTAATTGTGAGAGAAGTTTAGTCAACGGGTCTGCCACATTCAGATCCGTAAGTATTTTGCAAATTTCTATGTCAACAATGCTCTGCATAGAGATACTCTAGCTAATTGCTCCCACTTTCAATATGTATCCAGATTGAGATTTAGAGTCATCTAGATCAGTGTCAAAATTTGCATCGACATAACCCTTTACGACAAACCTTTTTGTCACCTCTATAATTGAGAAACATATCCTTATTCCACTAAGGATAATTTTGACCAATGTCCAGTGATCTACTCCTAGATCACTATTGTACTCCCTTGCTAAAAATAGTGTAGGGTATACAATAGATCTGGTACACAGCATGGCATATTTTATAGAACCTATGGCCAAGGCCTAGGGAATGACTTTCATTCTTTTTCTATCTTCTGCCGTGGTCGGGCTTTGAGTCTTACTCAACTTCACACCTTGTAACACAGGCAAGAACTCCTTCTTTGACTGTTCCATTTTGAACTACTTCAAAATCTTGTCAAGGTATGTACTCATTGAAAAAACATATCAAGCGTCTTGATCTATCTCTATAGATCTTGATGCTCAATATGTAAGCAGCTTCACCGAGGTCTTTCTTTGAAAAACTCCTTTCAAACATTCCTTTATGCTTTGCAGAATAATTCTACATTATCTGTGATCAACAATATGTCATTCACATATACTTATCAGAAATGCTGTATTGCTCCCACTCACTTTCTTGTAAATACAGGCTTCACCACAAGTGTGTATAAAACTATATGCTTTGATCAACTTATCAAAGCGTATATTCCAACTCCGAGATGCTTGCACCAGTCCATAGATGGATCCCTGGAGCTTGCATATTTTGTTAGCACCTTTAGGATTGACAAAACCTTTTGGTTGCATCATATACAATTCTTCTTTAAGAAATCCATTAAGGAATGTAGTTTCGACATCCATTTGCCAGATTTCATAAAATGTGGCAATTTGCTAACATGATTCGGATAGACTTAAGCATCGCTACGAGTGAGAAAATCTCATCGTAGTCAACACCTTGAACTTTGTCAAAAACTTTTTTCCGACAAGTCTAGCTTTGTAGATAGTAACACTACTATCAGCGTCCGTCTTCCTCTTGAAGATCCATTTATTTTCTATGGCTTTCCGATCAATGGGCAAGTCAACCAAAGTCCACACTTTGTTCTCATACATGGATCCCATCTCAGATTTCATGGCCTCAAGCCATTTCGCGGAATCTGGGCTCATCATCGCTTCCTCATAGTTCGTAGGCTCGTCATGGTCAAGTAACATGACCTCCAGAACAGGATTACTGTACCACTCTGGTGCGAATCTCACTCTGGTTTACCTACGAGGTTCGGTAGTAACTTGATCTGAAGTTACATGATCATCATCATTAGCTTCCTCACTAATTGGTGTAGTAGTCACAGGAACAGATTTCTGTGATGAACTATTTTCCAATAAGGGAGCAGGTACAGTTACCTCATCAAGTTCTATTTTCCTCCCACTCACTTCTTTCGAGAGAAACTCCTTCTCTAGAAAGGATCCATTCTCAGCAATGAATATCTTGCCTTCGGATCTGTGATAGAAGGTGTACCCAACATTTTTTATTGGGTATCCTATGAAGAGGCACTTCTCCGATTTGGGTTTGAGCTTATCAAGTTGAAACTTTTTCACATAAGCATTGCAACCTCAAACTGTAAGAAATGACAGCTTAGGTTTCTTGCCAAACCATAGTTCATACGGTGTCATCTCAACGGATTTAGATGGTGCCCTATTTAACGTGAATGTAGCTGCCTCTAATGCATAACCCCAAAACGATAGTGGTAAATCGGTAAGAGACATCATAGATCGCACCATATCTAATAAAGTACGGTTACGATGTTCAGACACACCATTACACTGTGGTGTTCCAGGTGGCGTGAGTAGTGAAACTATTTTACATTGTTTTAACTGAAGGCCAAACTCGTAACTCAAATATTTTACTTCTGCGATCATATCGTAGAAACTTTTATTTTTGTTACGATGATTCTCCACTTCACTCTGAAATTCTTTGAACTTTTCAAATGTTTCAGACTTGTGTTTCATCAAGTAGATATACTCATATCTGCTCAAATCATCTGTGAAGGTCAGAAAATAACGATACCCGCCGCGAGCCTCAACACTCATTAGACTGCATACATCAATATGTATTATTTCCAACAAGTTTGTTGCTTGCTCCATTGTTCCGGAGAACGGAGTCTTAGTCATCTTGCCCATGAGGCATGGTTCGCAAGCATCAACTGATTCATAATCAAGTGATTCCAAAATCCCATCAACATGGATTTTCTTCATGCGCTTTACACCAATATGACCTAAACGGCAGTGCCACAAATAAGTTGCACTATCATTATTAACTTTGCATCTTTTTGGCTTCAATATTATAAAAATTTGTATCACCACGATCGAG
The DNA here is from genome assembly GCF_018294505.1 of Triticum aestivum. Taxonomy (NCBI): domain Eukaryota; kingdom Viridiplantae; phylum Streptophyta; class Magnoliopsida; order Poales; family Poaceae; genus Triticum; species Triticum aestivum. The sequence goes on along the minus strand of NC_057803.1, from coordinate 150,759,453 downwards.
ATCCAACAAACCATTTTCATTGGGTGTATGACCATAGAAGGTTTTATTCATGTAAACAGAACAACAATTATTCTCTAACTTACATGAATAACCATATTGCAATAAACATGATCCAATCATATTCATGCTCAACGTAATCACTAAATAACATTTATTTAGGTTTAACACAAATCCCCAAAGTATAGGGAGTGTGCGATGATGATCATATCAATCTTGGAACCATTTCCAATACACATCGTCACTTCACCATTAACTAGTCTCTGTTCATTTTGCAACTCCCGTTTCGAGTTACTATTCTTAGCAACTGAACTAGTATCAAATACTGAGGGGTTGCTATAAACACTAGTAAAGTACACATCAATAACATGTATATCAAATATACTTATGTTCACTTTGCCATCCTTCTTATCCGCCAATCACTTGGGGTAGTTCCGCTTCCAATGAACATTCCCTTTGCAGTAGAAGCACCCAGTTTCAGGCTTAGGTCCAGACTTGGGGTTTTTCACTTGAGCAGCAACTTGTTTGCCGTTCTTCTTGAAGTTCCCCTTTCTTCCCTTTTTCCATTTACTTGAAACTAGTGGTTTTGTTTACCATCAACACTTGATGCTTTTCTTGATTTCTACCTTCGTCGATTTCAGCATCACGAAGAGCTTGGGAATCGTTTCCGTTATCCCTTGCATATTATAGTTCATCAAGAAGTTCTACTAACTTGGTGATGGTGACTAGAGAATTCTGTCAATCACTATTTTATCTGGAAGATTAAGTCCCACTTGATTCAAGCGATTGTAGTACCTAGACAATCTGAGCACATGCTCACTGCTTGAGCTCTTCTCCTCCATCATTTAGCTATAGAACTTGTTGGAGACTTCATATCTCTCAACTCGGGTATTTACTTGAAATATTAACTTCAACTCCTGGAACATCTCATATGGTCCATGACGTTCAAAACGTCTTTGAAGTCCCGATTCTAAGCCGTTTAAGTATGGTGAACTAAACTATCAAGTAGTCATCATATTGAGCTAGCCAAACGTTCATAACATCTGCATCTGCTCTTGCAATAGGTTTGTCACCTAGCGGTGCATCAAGGACATAATTCTTCTGTGCAGCAATGAGGATAAACCTCAGATCACGGATCCAATCCGCATCATTGCTACTAACATCTTTCAACTTAGTTTTCTCTAGGAACATATCAAAAATAAAACAGGGGAGCTAAACGTGAGCTATTGATCTACAACATAGATATGCTAATACTACCAGGACTAAGTTCATGATAAATTTAAGTTCAATTAATCATATTACTTAAGAACTCCCACTTAGAAAGACATCCCTCTAATCTTCTAAGTGATCACGTGATCCAAATCAACTAAACCATAACCGATCATCACGTGAAATGGAGTAGTTTTCAATGGTGAACATCACTATGTTGATCATATCTACTATATGATTCACGCTCGACCTTTCGGTCTTAGTGTTCCGAGGCCATATCTGCATTTGCTAGGCTCATCAAGTTTAACCTGAGTATTCTGCGTGTGCAAAACTGTCTTGCACCCGTTGTAGATGGACGTAGAGCTTATCACACCCGATCATCACGTGGTGTCTGGGCACGACGAACTTTGGCAACGGTGCATACTCAGGGAGAACACTTTTATCTTGAAATTTAGTGAGAGATCATCTTATAATGCTACCGTAAATCAAAACAAGATAACATGCATAAAAGATAAACATCACATGCAATCAATATAAGTGATATGATATGGCCATCATCATCTTGTGCTTGTGATCTCCATCTCCGAAGCACCGTCATGATCACAATCGTCACCGGCGCGACACCTTGATCTCCATCGTAGCATCATTTTTGTCTCGCCAATCTTATGCTTCTACGACTATTGCTACCGCTTAGTGATAAAGTAAAGCATTACAGGGCGATTGCATTGCATACAATAAAGCGACAACCATATGGCTCCTGCCAGTTGCCGATAACTCGGTTACAAAACATGATCATCTCATACAATAAAATATAGCATCACATCTTGACCATATCACATCACAACATGCCCTGCAAAAACAAGTTAGACGTCCTCTACTTTGTTGTTGCAAGTTTTACGTGGCTGCTACGGGCTGAGCAAGAACCGTTCTTACCTACGCATCAAAACCACAACGATAGTTTGTCAAGTTGGTGTTGTTTTAACCTTCGCAAGGACCGGGCGTAGCCACACTCGGTTCAACTAAAGTTGGAGAAACTGACACCCGCCAGCCACCTGTGTGCAAAGCACGTCGGTAGAACCAGTCTCGCATAAGCGTACGCGTAATGTCGGTCCGGGCCGCTACATCCAACAATACCGCCGAACCAAAGTATGACATGATGGTAAGCAGTATGACTTATATCACCCACAACTTACTTGTGTTCTACTCGTGCATATAACATCAACGCATAAAACCTGGCTCGGATGCCACTGTTGGGAACGTAGTAATTTCAAAAAAATTCCTAAGCACATGCAAGATCATGGTGATGCATAGCAACGAGAGAGGAGAATGTTGTCTACGTACCCTCATAGACCGAAAGCGGAAGCGTTAGCACAACGCGGTTGATCTAGTCGTACGTCTTCACGGCCCGACCTATCAAGCACCGAAACTACGGCACCTCCGAGTTCTAGCACACGTTCAGCTCGATGATGATCCCCGGACTCCGATCCAGCAGAATGTCGGGGAAGAGTTCCGTGAGCACGATGGCGTGGTGACAATCTTGATGTTCTACCGTCGCAGGGCTTCGCCTAAGCACCTCTACAATATTATCGAGGATTATGGTGGAGGGGGGCACCGCACACGGCTAAGAGATCAATGATCAATTGTTGTGTCTATGGGGTGCCCCTGCCCCCGCATATAAAGGAGCAAGGGGGGAGGCGGCCGGCATAGGAGGAGGGCGCGCCAAGGGGGGAGTCCTACTCCCACCGGGAGTAGGACTCCTCCTTCCCTTGTTGGATTAAGAGAGAAGGAAAGAGGGGGAGAGGAACAAGGAAAAGGGGGCTGCACCCCTTGTCCAATTCGGACCAGAGGGGGGGGGCGCCTCCTTCCTTTTGGCCTCTCTCCTCTATTCCCGTATGGCCCAATAAGGCCCATATACTCCCTGGCGAATTCCCATAACTCTCCGGTACTCCGAAAAATACCCGAATCACTCGGAACCTTTCCGATGTCCGAATATAGTCGTCCAATATATCGATTTACGTCCCGACCATTTCGAGACTCCTCGTCATGTCCCCGATCTCATCCGGGACTCCGAACTCCTTCGGTACATCAAAACTCATAAACTCATAATATAACTGTCATCGAAACCTTAAGCGTGCAGACCCTACGGGTTCGAGAACAATGTAGACATGACCGAGACACGTCTCCGGTCAATAACCAATAGCGGAACGTGGATGCTCATATTGGCTCCCACATATTCTACGAAGATCTTTATCGGTCAAACCGCATAACAATATACGTTGTTCCCTTTGTCATCAGTATGTTACTTGCCCGAGATTCGATCGTCGGCATCTCAATACCTAGTTCAATCTCGTTATCGGCAAGTCTCTTTACTCGTTCCATAATACATCATCTCGCAACTAACTCATTAGTTGCAATGCTTGCAAGGCTTAGGTGATGTGCATTACCGAGAGGGCCCAGAGATACCTCTCCGACAATCGGAGTGACAAATCCTAATCTCGAAATACGCCAACCCAACAAGTACCTTCAGAGACACCTGTAGAGCACCTTTATAATCACCCAGTTATGTTGTGACGTTTGGTAGCACATAAAGTGTTCCTTCGGTAAACGGGAGTTGCATAATCTCATAGTCATAGGAAGATGTATAAGTCATGAAGAAAGCAATAGCAACAAACTAAACGATCAAGTGCTATGCTAAAAATGGGTCAAGTCAATCACATCATTCTCCTAATGATGTGATCCCATTAATAAAATGACAACTCATGTCTATGGTTAGGAAACATAACCATCTTTGATCAACGGGCTAGTCAAGTAGAGGCATACTAGTGACACTCTGTTTGTCTATGTATTCACACATGTATTATGTTTCCGGTTAATACAATTCTAGCATGAATAATAAACATTTATCATGATATAAGGAAATAAATAATAACTTTATTATTGCCTCTAGGGCATATTTCCTTCACACGTCACGAGGGCTTCGTGAGGTTTGCCCCGCCTTGATATCTCCGCTCCTCGTGAGCCTGCCTAGCTAGGCCACTCCAGAGGAGGCCTTGCATCATCCGCCTCGCGAGGCTTGGACCCTCGCGAGGGTCTTGGATGCTTTGTTCGTGAAGATGGGCCATATGGCCTGCTGGCTCAGCCACGCCACGGGCCGCAGGTAGGCAAGTCTGGGGACCCCCATTCCCAGAACGCCGACAGCAGCCCCCGGGCCCAAGATGCACTCGGGCTTGGCTTCGCAGCAAAGCCAAGGGTCATGTTCGGAACACCGCGGGCCCCAAAAGCCTGCGCCTTAGTTGATGCGTGGCGGTTGATTGGACGTGGGAGTCTCTGCTTCCCCATGCCGCCTCGACAACTGCACGACTTGACAAGTCCCTGCGACATGCAAGGAAAACCATCATTACCTGTGTCACATCCCTGGCTTTGCTATGCACTTGGGCTAGCTTGGTTGCTGCATCATGTCTAAATTTCTTTTAAACTTGAAATGGGGATGACAAACCCTAGAACTAAATAAAATGCAATTAGGATCAAAATAAAAATATTTTCAATGAACCCAGAATGCCCTTTAGAAAAGTTCATTATTTTTGTTAAAGGTGAAAACCCCTGCCAACAATGATGCACATATTTCTAGGCCATTCTGGATTTTTGAATTAAATCCTATTGTATTTGACTTTGGGCATTTAAATACTATAAATAATTTAAATGTTCAAATAAATGTTGGAAATTGTTAAGGGTCACTGAAATAATTCAGAAAGCACCCATAATTGTTTCCAGGGTTTTATGAAATGGTTTGGTATTATTACTAAATCAGAACAAATAGCAAAAACTAGAAAACAGAAAGTAATAGAAAAACAAGAGAGAGTTAGTACCTGGCTTACCTGGCGCTCACCTGGCGGCCCAAGTGGCCGGCCCAGCCCAACAGGCCTCCTCCTGTCGTCTTCTTCTCCTCGCCCCAAAGCAGCTCGGTGGCGAGCGCCGACGCTGCCCCGGCCACCTCCTGCTTCCCCGGCCACCTCCTGCTTCCCCAGCCCCTCCTAGACGACGCCACGGAGCGCCACGCAGCCCCTGGCTCTCTCTCACTCTCCCCCGACCCTTTCCCCCTTCTCTGCTCTTTTCCCCTCTCGCGCCCGAACGCCTCCGTCGCCACCGCGCTCACCGGCCGTCCCTCGAGCAACCGTCGTGCTCGTCGGCTCCGCCTCGTTATCCGCGTCATCCCAGATGAGCCACACATCCTCAGGCGCCCTGCAACGTTGCCGCCATCATCGTCTTCTACCTTCGACCGCCCTGATCTCCGGCGACCCTGTGCTGCCTCCGACGCTCCCCCGGCCTCGTCTCCGCCTCGAATGGATCCGCTGTGAGCCCCTGCTGCTTCTCCTATGCTCGCCCCCTCCGTTCTCACCCCCTAGCCCCATCTCCCACCGCGGCCGAGAGCTTCTCGCCGCCGGCCATGGCGTGGCCGTGGCCATAGCCACCGCAGCTCGTTCCCGAGCCCACCGTCGTGCTCACCACAGTCCCAGGAGCACATAGCACTCACCAACGCCTTCCCTGGCGCCCTGCATCGCCTAACCCGCCGTTGGCCGAACTCCGGCCACTGCCGCGAGCTCGTTTCCGGCGAGCTCGGTCCACCCCGACTGCTGCCACTAGTCGTGTTAGATGCGCGCGAGCCTGGGCATCTCGTAGAGCCCCTCCGCCGCTCTTTTGGTCATCGGAGGGCGAATTCCGACGCTCTCCGCCGTCCCTGGCCTTGCCGGCGACGAGCCTCGGGTCAACTTTGGCGAGTTTGACCCAGGTTTGACCCCAGTTTGACTCCCCCTGACTCAATGATAGGTGGGGCCCAGCCCTGTTAGTTAATTAGGATTAGTACCAATTGAATTAGTTAAACTAATTACACTGACACGCGGGACCCACTGTCAGGTTTGACCAGACAGTGACGTGTTGACCTGCTGACGTCACTATGAGGTCATGCTGACGCAATAATTCCTTTCTGGAATTTAAATAAATCTTAAATGATTTATTATTTCCAGAAAATGTTTAAAACTTGTAAAATTCATAGAAATTCAACCGTAACTCCAAATCAAACAAATTATATATGAAAAATTATCAGAAAAATTCAAGGAATCCATCTGTAAAATTTTCATGCATGTGTGATCAATGTTTGTCCTCTGTTTTGGACAAAACAAATAAAGGGCATTTAAATAACCATATATGGAGTTGGAATTTGAATCATGTATTCAAACCAACTTCATTTAAATCATAGCTAGGTGCATTAGCCCAAAACACATTCATATTGCCATGTCATAGCATGCATCATATTGTGCATTGCATTGATCGTGTTTCTTCTGTGTTTGCCGGTGTTGTTCCCCCTCGGTAGACGCTGTACCGATGATGTGATCGTTGACACTGATGAAGACTGAATGTTATCTTCAGAAGTGCCAGGCAAGCAAAACCCCCCTTGTTCATTCCGATACAATCCTACTCTCTCGCCCTGCTCTCTTTTACTGCATTAGGACAACAACGAGTCATTTGTTACTTGCTGCGGTAGCTGAACCCCTTTATCCTCTGCATGACCTGTCATTGCCACAGTAAATAGATGAAACCCACTAGTATGAGTAGGAGTTGTTTGAGCCCTGTTGTGCCTACTCATTCATGTTTGTTTGTCATGCCTGCTACTGCTTAGAGTTGAGTCAGGTCTGATTCATCGGGAATGAATCAGAGGTGTGTGAACATGTCCTACTGTGTGTGAGCTAAGTGTGTGAACACGATTTGGTAAAAGGTATCGGTGAGAGGCCATGTAGGAGTACATGGTGGGTTGTCTCATTGAAGCCGTCCTTAGGAACTGAGTTCTGTGTTTGTGATCCATGATTCAGCTACTACCATACATTGGGCCCTGAAATATGACCCCGCTCGACTTCTTATTCACCCTAGTCCCCTGTCCAGGAGTTGCAAGTAGTTTCTGGTGTTTGTAGCTTACTGGAGGCCGTGGACAGCGCTGACCGTAGGGGTGGGCTGTGATGCGGTAGGTACGTGGCCCGGTGTACCGGATACCCGTTAGGTATCTCGGGAACCCTGCACACATCGTTTGGGGCTCTGAGCGAAACTCCGGCCGGATCTCCTCATTGATGGAACCCGAATAGGCGATAAACCTGGACTAGAGACTTGAGTGTTTAGGTAGGTCGTGGTCTACACCCACGTCGGCTTTCGCTTGAAGTCTGCCGAGCACATGTCGTGTGCAGACGCTAAGTGGTGGAAACATGTATGAAGAAGTACACCCCTGCAGGGTTAACATCATCTATTCGAATAGCCGTGTCCGCGGAAAAGGACTTCTGGGTTGCTTATATCAGTTCATAGACAAGTGAAAGTGGATACTCTAAAATACGCAAGATAAGCGTGAGTGCTATGGATGGCGTTCTCGTAGGGAGACGGGAGCGGTTCCATAGTGGTGTATTGGTTGGTGAATATGTGGACTCGTGTGCGCCACCTCAAAAGAGTTACTTGCAGTCGTAGTTTAGGATAGCCACCGAGTCAAAGCTGGCTTGCTGCAGTTAAACCCCCACCATCCCCTTTGTTGATAATGATGCATATGTAGTTAGTTCTGATGTAAGTCTTGCTGGGTACATTTGTACTCACGTTTGCCTATTTTATGTTTTTGCAGAGAGACTTCGGTCTCGCTAGTAGTTCCGCGTGGACTTCGACGTTTAGCTTGTTACCTCAGCTACGATCTTGTGCCTCGGCAGGATTTGGTAGATAGTCAGGCTTCTCAGCCTTTTCATTTATAGATGTCTGTACTCAGACATGATAGCTTCCGCTTGTGTTTTGATTTGTATGCTCTGAATGTTGGGTCATGAGACCCCTGTTTGTAATATCTCGCTCCTCGGAGCCTAAGGAATAAATACTTGAGTCGTAGAGTCATGTTGTGATGCCATGTTGTATTTGCACATATCGAGCATATTGTGTGTATGTTATTGAAATGCTTGGTATGTGTGGGATCTGACTATCTAGTTGTTTATCTCTAGTAGCCTCTCTTACCGGGAAATGTCTCCTAGTGTTTCCACCGAGCCATGGTAGCTTGCTACTGCTCCGGAACACTTAGGCTGGCCGGCATGTGTCCTTCTTCGTTCCTGTGTCTGTCCCCTCGGGGAAATGTCACGCGATGAATACCGGAGTCCTGTTAGCCCGCTACAGCCCGGTTCACCGGAGTCCTGCTAGCCCAGTGCTACAGCCTGGATTCACTCGCTGATGACCGACACGTTCGATGCTGGGTCATGGATGCATGTCCCCGTAGGTTTGTGCCACTTTGGGTTTACGACTAGCCATGTCAGCCCGGGCTCCTTATCATATGGATGCTAGCGACACTATCATATACGTGTGCCAAAAGACGCAAACGGTCCCGGGCAAAGGTAAGGCGACACCCGTGGGAATACCGTGCGTGAGGCCGCAAAGTGATATGAGGTGTTACATGCTAGATCGATGTGGCATTGAGTCGGGGTCCTGACAGCGTTGGTATCAGAGCTTGACTGCCTGTAGGATTACCAAGCCAAACTGGTCGAAGTCGAGTCTAGAAATTCTTTAGTTATACGTAGGGGAATTGATTATGGGTTGAAACGTAAGGCTCTTTTACTCCTTATACCTCATGGCCTTCTGATCTGAGTCATCATATTCTCTTCTACGGGGATTAAGAACTAGGCTATCTCTTCTTTCTATCAGGATCACGTGTTACTAATCCGTAGACTTATAGAATTGTTGGACTTAAGCCTCTCTTCAGTTTCTACTACTTCCATACGTTAACTGTTGATCTCGAAACCTTGGTATTATGCTTTTGAGTGGCTATGCCACCATTTTTGTAGCATGTCTCAAATCTTTTTGAGCATTTATAGCCGTTATGCTGTCCGAGTCATCCCAGGTTACTAAACAGTCTGATGCATTTGCAAATCCCTTCTTCCCGTTCCCGATGTCCTTTTGGTCAGATTAATCACACAAATTAGTGAGTTGAGGTACTTTATTGCCTCGACATATATGTTGGAATTATTATTATGACCCTAGGTGTCCTAGGGGATCATCTAGTAATCTAGCCATGATTTGCCTCCCACTGTGATGCTTCTGGCCTTTATTCTCGAAAGCATCCCGTGTTGCTACTTAGTAGTAGGTATTCTATTCCTGGGTTCTTGAACCCGAGATTCACTCTACTTACTTCATGTTGATAGTGTTTGCTAGTTCCTTTAGGATATTAGTAACTTTGCGATAGTCCTCGAGGTCCGTGGTATTTCCTTCTTCCAAGATCACAATTAGAGTACTCTTGAGGAGTTCTCCATTCATAAGTCGTGACTCTGCCAGTCCTACCTCTCTGCATGGCTTATCCGGAAGAAACATGTTGAACTTGGTTCGACATACTAATCTATGCATCCATAACTCAGAAAATTATATGTTCTTTGAGTTGTCCCTCTTAGTTATATTCTGACCCCTGTCTATCATTTGATAGTCAAGAGTATGCGTGCATTCGTTCATCGATACCTATTACTCTTGTGGTCCGTCAAGCCATTCTATTCCAGAATGACTAGGAGAAACAAACTCCGGTACCTCATCCATACCCAGGATTGGGTCTTAGCAGTTGTACTCCGCAGATCAAAATACTTCCACCCTGGAGTGTTACCATCTTTATATTAAGATTATCATGGGAATTGCACACCATCCTATGAATTCTTGGTGCAGTGATACTTCTCTCCATCTTTATTCATTTCTCGGTTCCCGTGTTGTTATAACCGGATTGTCGACAAGTGAATCGTGATGTGTGAAATCAATACTCCTAGAAACCTTGTTGCTTGGTAGTTAAATGGACAATAACCTCATTCTTAACGTGTTGGTTCTTGAATCATCATTCTAAGATTGATCGTGCTACCTTGTCCATCTTCCTGGTGCACATTTCGATTGATGAGTTAGGATTTTCTTTCAATCCCTTGCTCATTTGATCATATCGTCTTGCCCTGAAAGGCAAGATTGTTCTCGAGCTTAGTAACATATCGGTGGTTCGTGATTTTCTGAATATCTTCTCGAAAGTATCACCCGGTTGTCAGCTGACTGTTATGTTGAGCTCGTGATCAAGTTGGTTTATCCTGTAAACCACCTTTTCTCCAAGAATCCGTGTTGGATACCCCTGAGCTAGTTGGTTAAGCTATGCATCAACTTGGAGAGTTGGAAGATAGAAGCTTGTCCGATATAGTTCATTATAAGGGATGTCTTGTATGTGTGTTGAAGAAAGTTGATATTTTCATCGACTGAACCTCGTGATCAGTTAATGGACCTATCATTTTTATCCAACCTTTGATTGGAGTATGGGCTATCATCCAATCAGACCAGAACCAACGATATTCGTAATGTTGTCTTACTCGTGGTCGATCCCTCGAGCATACACCATTATATCTTTTGGGTCTGACCAATGCTATCACTTGTTCACTTAACTATGGAATTCCTTTTAAAAGGAAACCCAGATGAATTGTTGTTGAGCCCATTGACAACATCCTTATCTCCTCCATGATTTTGTTGAACATTAAGCTAGTGTTGGAAACTTTTGAAAGCATTTCTTCATGCTAGTTCATGAAGCATATGTTCGGATGTAAGAAGTGACTTCCTCCAGTTCATGTGCATTTGATGCAAGTTGCCGCCGTGGATTCAAGAAAGTCAATGTTGTTTCCCTTGGAATCATCCCAAACCAGTCATGCATACGTGCGAAGTATTCTGTGGTTCGGAGACTTGCAACCTCCATTCTATATGTGTCCCTAGCACACCAAGCCACTGATTGATTTGTTCAAGGTTAATAAGTTCTAAGTGCTAGTCCCGAAGGTACCAGACAGATTTGTACAAAACTTCGATATCCTCGCTGATGGTTCCCCCTCCTGAACTCGGTAGTGTTTTATTATAAGACTACTTTGTGGTCATGCTTGTCTTGGACAACATGTTCACATGTTGTAGCAGAACCAGCTCATGTTTTGGAGCTTGCTATCGTAATTCAATTCCCAAGAATCTTGCAACGTCATCTTGTCGATTTGTGTTGCAAACTTTCATTTTTCTTCCTAGACTCGATGAGTCTGGAATATCCTGACACCAACCAGATCTGAATCTCAGGCAGATATGATGGTTTCGAACATTTCCCAAGAACTATAATATCGGTCCCTCGGAAACCGGTAAAGTGGATGTCGTGGCCAACACACCCATCCGGAAGACCTATTATTATAATATCTTGATTGAAGAAGTTGGCCACCTCCCCATAAGGATCTCGTAGAACTTATTCTAGTAGTTGTTCCTTATGGATTTTTGTGTTTCCGAAGTCCGACCCTTACTTGATGTTCTAGATACCAGACCATTTCAATAAATGGATTACGCTAGCACATTAAGGAGAGCATTAGAAGCGGAGTGCTAAATGTCTCTCGGTCGATCATCCAGATTTTATTTCCTTGGCCCCGCCAAGGGTGAAATCTGAGAAAGTGTTATCTTGCTTTGCATCTGCATCATCCATCATCATTCATCATGATAGCAAGTTGTGTTGCCAGGATCCTTAACACGGATATTGGTAAAATCTGGATGATTATGGAAATGCTCAAGTTTTTGAGAGCACGCACAAGCGCTAGGTGTTATCATCGACACTAACTGGGATGCTCTCAGTTTCCTCGGCAATGCTATGACCTTTCAAACAGTGAATTCACTCTCTATTGCTGGGTTCTTCCCCAGTTACCAGAATCATTCCCAGCATTTGCATTTTGTTCCCAGCTTGCACCGCCAATGTGCCATTCTACCATGGGTCTCTTCCATTTCCGGTGGTAAGCAAATTCATCCATTACGTTGTCTTCAACAAGGTAATCCACATCATCCAAGTCCGAGTATGCCATTCTACCGACCCCCTCCAAACGATCGCTCGAGAATTGCCTTAGGCTGGTTTAAAGAGTTTCAATGATCTCTGAATCAAAGGTAATTCTTTTTGCCACTTAAGGGGATATATCTACGAGTCACCATCCCTAAGGTGCCTCGTTGTGGTATCATGGCAACTCAACTCCTCGCTACGTTAACAACCATTTACCACCCTGTTAAGTGTGGAATTGTAGTCTACCTGGTAAACCTCCGTCATTTGTTCCACTCCTTTCCGCTAGAGGTGTGCTTCATCTCTCAGCTCAAGAGATGTTGCTCTGTCTCATTCCGTGAGTTAATCCTGAGTTGTTCGACCTTCAAGAAGAATGATTCTTTTGGGGTCTTTCCTTCCTCTCGTTGTCATGATAGTTGGAGTTCTCAGAGCAAGACTTTGAGACAATGATGGTGAATGAATCAACGTCCAGTTGAAGTGCAACCTGGATCGTTAAGATTGTGCTAGTTTGCGTTCCCCCTTCACCTTACCCTACGCTTGAATCTCGGGACGAGATTTTTGTTTAGTGGGGGTGAGTTGTCACATCCCTGGCTTTGCTATGCACTTGGGCTAGCTTGGTTGCTGCATCATGTCTAAATTTCTTTTAAACTTGAAATGGGGATGACAAACCCTAGCACTAAATAAAATGCAATTAGGATCAAAATAAAAATATTTTTAATGAACCCAGAATGCCCTTTAGAAAAGTTCATTATTTTTGTTAAAGGTGAAAACCCCTGCCAACAATGATGCACATATTTCTAGGCCATTCTGGATTTTTGAATTAAATCCTATTGTATTTGACTTTGAGCATTTAAATACTATAAATAATTTAAATGTTCAAATAAATGTTGGAAATTGTTAAGGGTCACTGAAATAATTCAGAAAGCACCCATAATTGTTTCCAGGATTTTATGAAATGGTTTGGTATTATTACTAAATCAGAACAAATAGCAAAAACTAGAAAACAGAAAGTAATAGAAAAACAAGAGAGAGTTAGTACCTGGCTTACCTGGTGCTCACCTGGCGGCCCAAGTGGCCGGCCCAGCCCACCAGGCCTCCTCCTGTCGTCTTCCTCTCCTCGCCCCAAAGCAGCTCGGTGGCGACCGCCGACGCTGCCCCGGCCACCTCCTGCTTCCCCGGCCACCTCCTGCTTCCCCGGCCCCTCCTAGACGACGCCACGGAGCGCCACGCAGCCCCTGGCTCTCTCTCACTCTCCCCTGACCCTTTCCCCCTTCTCTGCTCTTTTCCCCTCTCGCGCCCGAACGCCTCCGTCGCCGCCGCACACCGCCACCGCGCTCACCGGCCGTCCCTCGAGCAATCGTCGTGCTCATCGGCTCCGCCTCGTCGTCCGCGTCATCCCAGATGAGCCACGCATCCTCAGGCGCCCAGCAACGTCGCCGCCATCGTCATCTTCTACCTTCGGCCGCCCGGATCTCCGGTGACCCTGTGCTGCCTTCGACGCTCCCCCGGCCTCGTCTCCGCCTCGAATGGATCCGCTGTGAGCCCCTGCTGCTTCTCCTGTGCTCGCCCCCTCCGTTCTCGCCCCCTAGCCCCATCTCCCACCGCGGCCGAGAGCTTCTCGCCGCCGGCCATGGCGTGGCCGTGGCCACAGCCACCGCAGCTCGTTCCCGAGCCCACCGTCGTGCTCACCACAGTCCCAGGAGCACATAGCACTCACCAACGCCTTCCCTAGCGCCCTGCATCGCCTAACCCGCCGTTGGCCGAACTCCGGCCGTTGCTGCGAGCTCGTTCCCGGTGAGCTCGGTCCACCCCGACTGCTGCCACTAGTCGTGTTAGATGCGCGCGAGCCTGGGCATCTCGTAGAGCCCCTCCGCCGCTCTTTTGGTCATCGGAGGGCGAATTCCAACGCTCTCCGCCGTCCCTGGCCTTGCCGGCGACGAGCCTCGGGTCAACTCCGGCGAGTTTGACCCGGGTTTGACCCCAGTTTGACTCCCCCTGACTCAATGACAGGTGGGGCCCAGCCCTGTTAGTTAATTAGGATTAGTACCAATTGAATTAGTTAAACTAATTACACTGACATGCGGGACCCACTGTCAGGTTTGACCGGACAGTGACCTGTTGACCTGCTGACGTCACTATGAGGTCATGCTGACGCAATAATTCCTTTCTGGAATTTAAATAAATCTTAAATGATTTATTATTTCCAGAAAATGTTTAAAACTTGTAAAATTCATAGAAATTCAACCGTAACTCCAAATCAAACAAATTATATATGAAAAATTATCAGAAAAATTCAAGGAATCCATCTGTACCATTTTCATGCATGTGTGATCAATGTTTGTCCTCTGTTTTGGACAAAACAAATAAAGGGCATTTAAATAACCATATATGGAGTTGGAATTTGAATCATGTATTCAAACCAACTTCATTTAAATCATAGCTAGGTGCATTAGCCCAAAACACATTCATATTGCCATGTCATAGCATGCATCATATTGTGCATTGCATTGATCGTGTTTCTTCTGTGTTTGCCGGTGTTTTTCCCCCTCGGTAGACGCTGTACCGATGATGTGATCGTTGACACTGATGAAGACTGAATGTTATCTTCAGAAGTGCCAGGCAAGCAAAACCCCCCCTTGTTCATTCCGATACAATCCTACTCTCTCGCCCTGCTCTCTTTTACTGCATTAGGACAACAACGAGTCATTTGTTACTTGCTGCGGTAGCTGAACCCCTTTATCCTCTGCATGACCTGTCATTGCCACAGTAAATAGATGAAACCCACTAGTATGAGTAGGAGTTGTTTGAGCCCTGTTGTGCCTACTCATTCATGTTTGTTTGTCATGCCTGCTACTGCTTAGAGTTGAGTCAGGTCTGATTCATCGGGAATGAATCAGAGGTGTGTGAACATGTCCTACTGTGTGTGAGCTAAGTGTGTGAACACGATTTGGTAAAAGGTATCAGTGAGAGGCCATGTAGGAGTACATGGTGGGTTGTCTCATTGAAGCCGTCCTTAGGAACTGAGTTCTGTGTTTGTGATCCATGATTCAGCTACTACCATACATTGTGCCCTGAAATATGACCCCGCTCGACTTCTTATTCACCCTAGTCCCCTGTCCAGGAGTTGCAAGTAGTTTCTGGTGTTTGTAGCTTACTGGAGGCCGTGGACAGCGCTGACCATAGGGGTGGGCTGTGATGCGGTAGGTACGTGGCCCGGTGTACCGGATACCCGTTAGGTATCTCGGGAACCCTGCACACATCGTTTGGGGCTGTGAGCGAAACTCCGGCCGGATCTCCTCATGGATGGAACCCGAATAGGCGATAAACATGGACTAGAGACTTGAGTGTTTAGGTAGGTCGTGGTCTACACCCACGTTGGCTTTCGCTTGAAGTCTGCCGAGCACATGTCGTGTGCAGACGCTAAGTGGTGGAAACATGTATGAAGAAGTACACCCCTGCAGGGTTAACATCATCTATTCGAATAGCCGTGTCCGCGGAAAAGGACTTCTGGGTTGCTTATATCAGTTCATAGACAAGTGAAAGTGGATACTCTAAAATACGCAAGATAAGCGTGAGTGCTATGGATGGCGTTCTCGTAGGGAGACGGGAGCGGTTCCATAGTGGTGTATTGGTTGTTGAATATGTGGACTCGTGTGCGCCACCTCAAAAGAGTTACTTGCAGTTGTAGTTTAGGATAGCCACCGAGTCAAAGCTGGCTTGCTGCAGTTAAACCCCCACCATCCCCTTTGTTGATAATGATGCATATGTAGTTAGTTCTGATGTAAGTCTTGCTGGGTACATTTGTACTCACGTTTGCCTATTTTATGTTTTTGCAGAGAGACTTCGGTCTCGCTAGTAGTTCCGCATGGACTTCGACGTTTAGCTTGTTACCTCAGCTACGATCTTGTGCCTCGGCAGGATTTGGTAGATA
The DNA here is from genome assembly GCF_018294505.1 of Triticum aestivum. Taxonomy (NCBI): domain Eukaryota; kingdom Viridiplantae; phylum Streptophyta; class Magnoliopsida; order Poales; family Poaceae; genus Triticum; species Triticum aestivum. The sequence continues at coordinate 150,743,473 of NC_057803.1, read as the reverse complement.
GTCAGGCTTCTCAGCCTTTTCATTTATAGATGTCTGTACTCATACATGATAGCTTCCGCTTGTGTTTTGATTTGTATGCTCTGAATGTTGGGTCATGAGACCCCTGTTTGTAATATCTCGCTCCTCGGAGCCTAAGGAATAAATACTTGAGTCGTAGAGTCATGTTGTGATGCCATGTTGTATTTGCACATATCGAGCATATTGTGTGTATGTTATTGAAATGCTTGGTATGTGTGGGATCTGACTATCTAGTTGTTTATCTCTAGTAGCCTCTCTTACTGGGAAATGTCTCCTAGTGTTTCCACCGAGCCATGGTAGCTTGCTACTGCTCCGGAACACTTAGGCTGGCCGGCATGTGTCCTTCTTCGTTCCTGTGTCTGTCCCCTCGGGGAAATGTCACGCGATGAATACCGGAGTCCTGTTAGCCCGCTACAGCCCGGTTCACCGGAGTCCTGCTAGCCCAGTGCTACAACCTAGATTCACTCGCTGATGACCGACACGTTCGATGCTGGGTCATGGATGCCTGTCCCTGTAGGTTTGTGCCACTTTGGGTTTACGACTAGCCATGTCAGCCCGGGCTCCTTATCATATGGATGCTAGCAACACTACCATATACGTGTGCCAAAAGACGCAAACGGTCCCGGGCAAAGGTATGGCGACACCCGTGGGAATACCGTGCGTGAGGCCGCAAAGTGATATGAGGTGTTACATGCTAGATCGATGTGGCATTGAGTCGGGGTCCTGACAACCTGCGATCGTGGAAGACGTCAGTTGGCCTTCCCTTTCTATAAATGGGGGAGGGGGCGGAGCCCCCGTCGCCCATCTCTTCCTCGCTTGCTTGCTTCTTCCTCCTTGCTCCACTGCTGACAACAATGGCGCCCATCAGAAAGTTTTCTACTGCAGAGAAAGGAAAGGCTCCTCATGATGATTTGGGGGCCTCTTACGCCGAAGAAGAGATCGATCCATTGCCGTGATGAAGCGGCGATGCAGGTGGTGTCGAGGCCTTGGTGCGATCGGCCTCCTCCGGGGTACCCACTGCCCTTGAATCCGCCTGGCTATGCGGCCCCGCCTCTTACACAGTTATTCTTTTTTCGCCATGCCCGGCTCTTCCAATCTCCCTGCTGCCTCGACGCCCTGCTCCACCTTCTCAATCGGACCTGTGCTCCGCCCTCTTCACCGCCGTGGCGCCGAAACAAGCCAAAAAGGGGAAGAAACCTCTTTCCTCGCCAACTGCGCCTCCATCCTTCGAGCCGACGCTCGGCCGGCCTCGGGTGCTCAACGACGAGGCCATGGACAAGGTGCGCCCCATGCTTGCCTCCAGTTTCAACGAGTGGGGAGAGATGCCGGCTTGGCCCGCATCTCGCAATAGCATGGCTCGGGCAGTTACCGATGTTCCGGTCTTCATTGATGCCCTCTGGGCTGGCCTGCTTCCTCCCTTCTCCTCCTTTTTCAACACGGTGCTCGAGCACTATCAGATCCACATGCTCCATCTCTATCCTCAGACTATCACCCTTCTCGCCGTCTTCGCCTTCATGTGCGAGGCCATGGTGGGCATCACCCCTCCGTGGCACTCCTCCGCCACTTCTTGTCATTGCATCTCACCAATCCCCGACAGAGCTCAGGGTGTGTGGGTTCCCAGGCCGTGGCTGCGACGGCAGGCGCGGGGATCGACTTCGAGCTCCCTTCATCCACGAGCGAGTTCCGTACGCGATGAGTGTTTGTTGACGCAGGCGTGCTCAACCCTCTACTCCAAGCTACGGTGGGGCCTACTATTCCAAACTTCGGCTGGGGTCATCAGAGGCTCACGAGCCCCTGCCTTGCCCCCGCCTGGGCCAGGCTGAGGTGGCTGAAGGACCTTGGCATGACTACGCCCATGGTGGTGAGGGAGTTTGTCAGGCGTCGAGTTGCTCCACTCCAGCGCCACTCTCGCCCGATGTGGGACTTGCTCAGCAGACAGGACAACATGAGGTTTCAGGAGGAGGGGCTTCCTCTCGCTGCGCGGCAGACAGTGCTCACGGTCCTATCAGGTGTCCCTCTGCCAGACGAGATGCCCAGGAATAGCTGCATGTTGTACCGCTGCAAGAACAAAGTCATATTTGCTGCGAACATGCCTTCCTTTGATGAGTGGGGGCTGCGCCTAGTCGGCTTGGTGGGGCCTCGCGAGTACCCCGTCATCGTGGTCCCCTTTTTCGCCACCGGTGCCAAGCTTGCCCCAGGTGACGGTGCGGGGGAGCGAGCTGTGATGGAGGCCATCGGCTCAGGTGCTGAGGAGCACATGCCGGGTGGTGATCCGGAGGTGTCGTCCTCGGGGGCCTGCGAGCCCCCTCCTGAGGCATCGGTTGTCGAGGAGATGCGGCATGCGGCTCCCGAGGCTGAGGCTCCAGGAGCCTCGGGAGGTCGCAGTGGTGAGGAGCTGGGATGTTCGCCTCAGCCGGGCTCCCCTGAGGCCATCCCTCTCGGGTCTTCTTCGACTCCGTCGCGCACCGGCCGTCACGTCCAGCGCTTCGGTCACCTTTGTGTGGACTTCGAGGAGCTCCGCAAGAGGAAGGGATCCCCCAGCGGCAGCAACATCTTCAGGCCGTTGAAGCGATGGAAGTACATCGCTATTGATGCATAGGTATCTTGTCGCCGTGGCTTTTTGCGCGTGGTCTTCTTATCCTGACGCCTGTCCTCTAGGGCTCCTTCTGCTGAGGTTGTTGCTTCCTCCGAGAGGTGGCCTCCTCCTTCATCAACCCCCCCCCCCCCCCCGTTGGCGTTGAGCGTTCCTGGCCTGCTTGCCGCCCCTGGAGCAAGGTCGGTCGGAGGAGCATCCCCGCCTTCGGGACCTGCTGAGTCCGTGGTTTGGCCGCACCTCGCCCACGGTCGAGCCTGGAGCTTGGCGGGCATGCCCAAGACTCCTTCTCTACTCATGAGCAGTCACTGGCTGACCTCGGTCTTCGGTTCTTCTTCAAGCAGCGAGCCTCGATCAGCTTGGGCTCCTCGCAAGGATGGGCTGACGTCAGGCACGGCACCAGCCCCCAGCCCCAACCAGGAGGTGGCGCGCCACTTGATGCTCCACCCGCAGCCCCCGAGGTGGAGGACGAGGCAGGCCGAGCATTCGAGCTTGAGCGCGGGCACAGCATAGTCTATCACGAGCTCTTCCAGGAAGTGATGGGCGCGATGAGCCACCTCGGTGAAGAGCTTGCTGGTGTCGATTCGCGTCTTGAGGCTGAAGGTCTTCGGTTGGTGGAGGAGTGGCGCAAGCTGTGAGTGGCCATCAACTTTGGTCGCTATCAGCGCGACCTCAAGAACGCGAAGGCCGAGGCGTCCCTCAAGATTGCCAATGAGGCCCGCTCGTGAGCTTTGGAAGAAGCTCACGAGGCCAATCGCTGCCATGAGGCTACGGAGGAGCGCGCGTGGGGGCTTCAGGCCGGGAGCGAGTCCCTTGAGAAGCAGGTGGAGGCGCGCGAGGCCTCTCTTGCATCACTGAGGGGGATGCCTGCGGAGGAAGAGGAGGTCCGGCGGCGCGAGGAGACCCTGGCTTTGGAAGCCGTGGAGCGCAGCCTCGAGCTCGAGCGACTGGAGACGAGGGAACGTCAAGTCGCTCAAGTAGAAGATGCCGTCGGGGCCCGCGAAGCCGGAGTCAAGCAGGAGATCAACCGCCGGGTGGCCGAGATTCACGCAGATCTGGAGGGCAGGTACGACTTGAAGCTGAAGCTCGCCGACCAGGAGGGTGCGGGTAGGGCCGCCGCCCTCAGGCCCAGGTTGGACGAGGCCGAGAGGCATGCGGAGGCCACAGCCGCCGCCCTGGTTACGGCACAGGCGGACTTGGCCTCCACCCAAGCTGAGCTGCTTTCCCTCCGGAAATGAGTTGATGACACCGAGCCCGTCGCACAGCAAAACAGGGAGGAAGTGCTCCAACACTAAACACTGGAGCGCGAGCATGCTCCTATGCTTCAAGACCTTCGGAACAAGGCCAACACCGCCCTGGGCTACATCTACGACGAGAACGCCCCGCCCCCTCACTCGAACGACTACGCCAGCCACCTGATCTTCTTCACCGAGGTGGTGACGCGCCTGGAGGCTCAATCTGCCAGAGCTCGGCAACTTGTGGAGGAGAGGGGTCGTGGCCTGCTTCAGCGCGCCTTCTCTCTTGTCTTCAGCCACCTTCTGAATGCCGACCCCAACTTCGACTTTGACGCCGCCATTGCCCCCGTACCCACGGCCGTCCAGGGCGACCTGACGCGTTGGGTAGAGGACCATGTCGACGCGTTGGTCAGGGCCTTCACCTTGGAGGATGACGCGGTGGTGGTTGTCGCAGATGAAGGTGACATGGTTAACGACGGTGATGGGGGCGTCGCCGACGGCAGTGGCGATTCCGACGAAGATGACAACGACGCGAGTGACGCGTCCGCGGGTGATGTAGCGAGTGATATCTCTGGCTGATCTCATGTTCACCTGTTGTTTCATCCTGCACGCAAAACTCGGGCATGGCCCTTGGAAGACTTTGTAAGAGCATTTTGAGAGGGGGAGCCCCTCGTGTAAGCAAATTGCAGTTTTTACTTTCCTATGCGATGTGGGTATGTGTCCTCGTGAGCTCGTGAAGCCAGGGGTGAGCTCCCCAACATGGTTTACCTTAGTCAGCGCCAGCTTAGGGTTGGGTCATGAGGCGACGAGTTCCTGAGAATCTTGCAGAGCTTATCTCCTCATTTGAGGGGGCCCCGTAAGAGGTGAGCACCTGGCGTAGTGCTAGCGTGTGCATGACGAGCGTGCGCTTTGCACGGTCCGGCTCGCGAGGAGCTTTGCGAGGGAAAGGCGATGGACATGAGTCCCAAACCAAATGAGATCCAGAAGGCAAGAAATGGCTCGAACGAGAAAAGTCACCCCCCGCGCGCATCGATAAAAATTCAGCTTCAACTTAAGTCCAGATCCAGAAAGCAAAGCCATAGAAAGAGAGATACAAAGCAAAAGGCCGCGTCCGGCACCTAGTCTAGTCTTCGGGTCTTCCAGTCTTCACACCAGCGTGGAGCTAAGTGCTGCCACTTGGCCTGGGAGGGAGCCCCAGGGCCTGAGGCCGGCGCTCCTGAGACTTCGGGGCATGTACAACCCCAACTCATTATTACGTGAGAGTGTCACGGGCGGCGAGCTTCACAGGCACCGGGCCTTCTTCCCAGGTACCAGCCTTGCTTCATATCGCCAGCCGAGGGGCCCACCTTGCGCCACCCTCGACCTCCTTTGAGCCGACCGGTCACCAGGACGACACAAAAGAGGGAAAGGGGACGCCAGCAGTTCCCTCGGCGACCACGTGTCCTCTGCCAGGGGCAGGGTTGTGGAAGCCACCCTGGCAGAGGGCCTACCTCCGGGTGTCCCCTGGTTTCGCGTGCCTTGGGGAGGGGCCTTGCTCCTGGCTCCCTCTTGGCGGCCCCCAGCGTGTCTCCCTTGTTGGAACGGGTGCCGTTGTGCCAGGGTCATCGATCAACGCTGCAACCTGATTCATCTCTAGCCCATGGTTAGCATAAGCCGGTTCCTGAGAGATTAGTGGTACCCTGTAGTTGCCGTTGTCGGCACGATCTTTGTGTTTCTCCGCTGGTTCTTGGAAGGCGTCGACTCCTAGTGCCCCCTCTCCCCAATCTTCTCTAATGAACGAGCCAGGGTCGTCCTCCGGTGCGTACCCTTGGTCCATCATGCGGGGCACGTAGGCTTCCGAAGCCGTCACCCCGAACACCTCGTCGTGGTACCCCATGCTCCATGTTGCTCGGCCCATGGTGGCGCCCTGGGGATGGCAGTACGACATCCGGCTGGGACCGTGGGGGGCGACGCTTGCGCCCGTGCCCGCCGCGGGCGGCATGGGGGAGTCGGATCCCCATACGCCGCTGGCCGTGCTGATGTTGATGAAGCCCCCGGGCGTAGTTGATGGCGCGAGGATGTGGTGAGGTTCGCCGCACGGCCTTGCAGTGGCCTGGGGAGGAAGTCGACAACAGAAGGGTGGTGCTCCCGACGCTGCTGCATCCAGCAGCTCGGCAACACGCTCTAGCAGTGTGTCCCGACCACTTTCCATCACTCTGCACCGCAGCAGCTCCCTTTCCACGGTGAGCCTGCCCGCATGTTTGCTTGCTCCCGCCGTGAGTGCGGTGCTGTTGCCGCGGCATGTCTCGCCGCTCTTGCGGCTGCCCGTACCTGCCGTGGGGTCAGGGTGGACGACGCCTGGCCGTGCTGCCCGCGGCCGGCAGAGTTTGGCGGTTCCCGTGCCGCCTGGAGTGCGGGGTCGAGACCTTCATGGGCAGGCGGCACTGCCCGGGCTGGCCAGGCTGCCCAGCGGTCGGAGACGGCCCTTGAGTCGCTAGACATCGTGGCTGAGGAGCGTCGACGAACTGGCCGGTGGTGGAGGAGCTCCGACGCACCCCTACCTGGTGAGCCAAATGTCCGATGTGGGTTTCCGACAAACCCTTAAGGTTTGAACACTAGGGTGCGCGCGAAGCCTTTCCTTCCTACCAATCTACGCCCTAGCTCGCTAAGATCTTCCGGACGAACTCGACGAACTCGCAACACAGAAAGACACGAGGTTTATACTGGTTCGGGCCACCGTTGTGGTGTAATACCCTACTCTAGTGTGGTGGTGGTGGATTGCCTCTAGGGCTGATGATGAATAGTACAAGGGAAGAACAGCCTCCTAAGGTTGAGGTGTTCTTGAGTGTAGGCTCTCAATCGGGTTGGGTCGAGCTAAGATGAGATGAGATCCTCTGAGATACGATCCCTCAGACCTCCTCTCCACTATGGTGGCTAGCTCTACTTATATAGGCCCTGGCCCTCTTCCCAAATATTGCACGGGAAGGGAGCCAACAACGACGGGCGAATTTGAAGGGGGACAACTAGTACAAGCTATCCTGACAAAAGTGGTCTTCGCATGCGAAAAGCTCTGGGGGTGACGCCGTCTTGGGATCCATGATGACCTCCTTCTTGTTGTCCTCCTGGTCTTGGTCTCGTTGCACCAATATAGCAACCTTTGCCTGATGCCTCGGTACTCTTTGCCTGCGCTGGCCTCCTTAGCACCAAAGAGGAAACAACGACGCTGCGCGCGCTGGCGCCCGCCTGGTGTCGTGCGTCATGGCTCACGTCCGACCCTCTCCATTAAACGAGGCTCTGGACTTAATGCGACCGCTCGCCATTATGAAAGGATCGCTTCCGTATTATGCCTAGCCCAGACAAGGGGCTGAAAACGGGGAATTTTACGTCCCACCCACCACCCACTTCATAGCCACTGTCGAAGATCTAACCGACATGCTGGACTACGCCTCCGAAGACATAGACGGTATGGACGATGATGCTGGAGACGAACAAGGCCAAAACCCTCCGTTTACCGGGCGATGGACGGCCACCTCCACATACGACGTGTACATGGTGGACACACCCAAAGAGGATGGTGACGAAAGCAAGGAGAATCCGGTAGAGGACAAGCCTGCCGAAGCCCCTCCGAAGCATCGATGTCAGCGGCACCGATCAAAATCGCATCACGACAAAGACGGAAATACTAGCACCAAAGACAATAATACTCCGGAGAATGCCGAAGACCCTGAAGCCCCTGTAGAGCCAACATCCGAACAGGATGATTGGGAGGATGGGTAGGCAAACCCCTACAATCTTGTCGAGAACAAGGGCTTGGAGGATAGTAACTACCTACCGACCTCCGAAGAAGATGTGAGCCTCGGTGATGAAGATTTCATCATGCCAGAGGAACCCCTTGAATAAGAGCGCTTTAAGTACCGACTAATCGCCACCGCAAGAAGCCTGAAAAAGAAGCAGCAGCAGCTTCAAGCTGATCAGGACTTACTCAATGGCAGATGGACTAACGTCCTCGCAGCCGAGGAATACGTCCTCGAACGCCCAACAAGGAGCTACCCAAAGCGCAAGACGCTACCGCAATTCGACGACGAGGCCCTAAAGCCCATACCAACAACATGTGACGCTGCTGATAGACCTAACCGACTGTCGCGTGGCCGGGACTGAGCGGCAACTCATGCCGAGCACCAGCCCGCACCACCTCGCCATAAAAGCAGGGGAACGACGGCTCTAGAAAATACATTCGACCTACGACATGACCTGGACAATAGAGCCGGTCAAACCAGATCAATTTATGGATCAAGGGGACGTGCCCCAACATGAGAGGACGGCCGTCAGGCCTGGCGCGACAAGCACAACCTAACTTAGGCTGAAAATCGCATATAGACTTCATCCAAACTGTGTCGCGATATCTCCCGATACAGAGGCGCTGCACACCCTCTATGCTTCACCGATGAGTTAATGGAGCACCAGTTCCCAGAAGGGTTTAAACCCGTAAACATCGACTCGTATGATGGCACGACGGCCCCGTAGTCTGGATTGAAGATTTTCTTCTCCACATACACATGGCTCGCGGTGACAACCTACATGCCATCAAATATCTCCCCTTGAAACTTAAGGGACCAGCACGACACTGGTTAAACAACCTCCCAGAAAATTCTATCGGCAGCTGGGAAGACTTGGAAGATGCCTTTAGAGACAACTTCCAAGGTACCTATGTATGGCCCCCGGACACTGATGACCTCAGTCACATAGTCCAGCAACCCGGAGAGTCAGCTCGGAAACTCTGGACAAGGTTCTTAATTAAAAAGAACCAAATCGTTGACTATCCGGATACCGAAGCCCCCGCGGCCTTTAAACATAGCGTCCGCAATGAATAGCTCGCCCGACACCTTGGCCAAGAAAAACCGAAGTCCATGTCAGCCCTTACAGCACTAATGACCCGCGTTTTCACGGGATAAGACAGCTGGCTAGCCCACAGAAGCAATAGCACCAGCGACCCCGGCACCTCTGAAGCCAGGGACGACAATGGCAAACCACAACGCAATAAGCACAAGCGTCGAATAAACAACGAAGGTACCGAAGACACAGCTGTCAACACTGGATACAACGATTTCTAATCCGGCCAACGGAAGAAACCATTCAAAGGAAATAGAGATGGTCCATCTAGTTTGGACATAATACTTGACCGTCCTTTCCAGATTCGCGGCACCCCCGATAAGCCTGCCAATCATACCAACAGAAACTGCTGGGTCTTTAAACAGGCCGACAAGCTCAATGCCGAACATAAAGGGAAACGGTTGCCCAGCAAGGAGGACGACGAAGAACCTCGCCCACCGAACACGGGGGGACAGAAGAAATTTCCCCCCGAGGTAAAAATAGTGAATATGATATATGTCACACACATCCCCAAGCGGGAGCGCAAGCGCGCGTTAAGGGACGTCTATGCCGTCGAGTTGGTCGCCCCAAAATTCAACCCATGGTCGGCTTGTCCGATCACCTTCGATCGAAAGGACCACCCAACCAGTATCCTTCATGGAGGTTTGGTAGCTCTGGTCCTTGATCCAATCATCGACGGGTTCCACCTTATGCGAGTCCTCATGGACGGCGGCAACCGTCTCAACCTGCTCTATCAGGACACTGTTTGCAAAATGGGCATTGATTCATCAAGAATCAAGCCCACTAAAACTACCTTTAAAGGATTAATACCTGGTGTAGAGGCCCCCTGCACGGGCTCAATAACATTGGAAGTCATCTTCGGTTCGCCAGATAACTTCCGAAGCGAAGACTTGATCTTTGATATCGTCCCCTTTCGTAGTGGATATCACGCACTGCTCGGACAAACCTCTTTCGCCCGTTTTTACACGGTCCCGCACTGTTCTTATCTAAATCTCAAGAATGCCCGGCCCACGTGGCGTCATTACAATCAATGGAAACGCGGAACGCTCCCTCCATACTGAAGAGCATACTGCGGCCATCGCGGCCGAAGTACAGACCGGACTTGTCAAGCCGCACACCTCATCGGCCATCAAGCCGCCAAACTTTATTAAATAAGACTGGTCAGTTCCGCCTGCTGACAGCTCAGTAATTCCAGAGCTGGACTAGCAGTTTCGCCTTTGCCGGTCGCTACACACATCCGCGAAATTCATACCGCGCGTGCACAATTATGCACTCAAAGTACCTTGGGAATCAGCGGAGGCACAATATGGAGGTCCCTATATGGCCTTCCCCTTTTCCTTAATTATTTTTTCTCTTTCACCACAGGTGAATTAAAACCTATTCATCCTGCAGACTTACAAGTACTCTTTTCGAGCCCGGTTTCGTACAAATAGCTGAAGACCATTCCTCTTAAGGAACCCCTCCCTCCAAGGCGAAAGCGGCGTAGACGTGCGGCATGAGGTCCAAAGACTTTAGTAGAACAAAACTTTATTCAAGAACCTGTATAGAGCTTTCCCCCTTCTTTTCAGACCCCTGGCATGTAAAATGGCCTTGGTGATTATGGTGCCCTCTACAAGATCATGTTTTGACGTATCAATCAGATTTCAGTGAAAACAATTTTTATTCAATATCACCTTTATTTATAGACTGTATACCGTCTCCTCAGTTGTCTCACTCACCTCGCCACAAATTTCTAGGGGCTCTATATGGCCACACATGTGTCGCCAAACAAAAGCCCGAATAGCTTTATAGCACAATTCGGCGTCCCGAGCTTGGCATTATATGCATCGGCTCCGAATCATGTCTTTGGTCAATAGTTGGCTTGCCCGGCTCCTGTGTTTGCTACCTTACGTTCCGTTTGTTTAGGTCGGGTAGTAATAGGAGAACTACTGCAATTGTGTTTCTGGTTCGTCCGGTCAAGCACCTCAGTAGAGAAAGCCAAAAACTGACTGTCATGATGCGGTGAGAGCTGGTCAGCCACTCGGCGACTTATTACACTACAAAAAAAAGACACATCTGTGACATTTTGGGTCGAACGAATTTTTTTCTGTCATACCTATGACACTTCTATGACGATAATTGTGACAAAACCCGGTATCATCATAGATGTGGTGGGGTCCTACTTCTATTACAAAAAATCATGATAGAAATTGGGCTTTTCGTCTTGGGCGGGACGGAGACGCAGCCACATGACATTCTTTGGGCCGTCCATGACGGAAAAAACCGTGGTAGAAGCGAGGGCGCGGAAAATATTAGGGAGTCCCCGGTTACGGTGGGTGGTCGGGGGACAAGCGATGCACGTTTCTCTCATACATACGTGCGTGTGTGTGAGGCATTGGGCTCTAACTGAACCCGAGCGAGGCGTTGGGATCTAACTGAACCCGAGCGATTGCACTGCAGGCTACGCATTACTGAACCCAATCGATCGATCGATGGCTGTTAACTGAACCCGATCGAGCAATTCCTTCTCTACTGCTGCTAACTGAAGTCGATCGATGCTGCCTCTGGATGAACAGTGAGCGTTGCTGGGGAGGTTTGGATGAACAGTTCCCGGTGGGGGTGGATGAACAGGACCCTATGGTGTTGCCTCTGGATGAACAGGACCCCATGGAGGGTAGGATGAACAGGACCACCCCGTGAAGGGCATGATTAACAGTAGACGGTGGAGGGCAGGATGAACAGTAGCCCGTGGAGGGGTGGTTGAACAGGAGCGTGTGTAGAGGGTTGGTTGAACAGTAGCCGGTGGAGTAGCGCGCGGTGGAGGCTGGATGAACATGAGCCCGTGGATGAACAGTTGCAGGTGGAGGCTGGAGGAGGTCGACGGTGGATGAACAGTAGCCCGTGGAGGCTGGAGGGGGTCGACGGTGGATATGGATAGGACCCCCATTTCGACCATAGCGCTCCAACACAAGTCCGTTTCCTCCGTTTTGCGGTACACCACACCCCTCCCGATCAACAGGACCCCCGTTTCGACCGTAGGAGGTCCGTTTCCTCCGTTTTGCGGTACGCCAGACCCCTCCCAATGAACAGGATCCCGTTTCGAACGTGGCCGGTCAAACACAACGCCACTTCCTTCGTTCTGCGGTACGCCAGGCCTTGTTTCCATCGGCTGTTCTGTCCAAGCCCTCCCGATGAACACGGCGACGCATTCCGTTCCGACCCAGCCGGTTGGCTCTCCATGAACACAATGACGATGTTGTTTCTCCATTCCGACCCAGCCATGTACATGAGCCATGGGCGTACGTATGCGCGAGTAGGCATTCGAGACCCTGCCCGCATGTACGTACGTGGTCGTATTTTCTTTCTTGCACACTGGCCGCTATACGTACGTGTACATGCTACGTGCCCGCCTCTACTACGACACGTGCGCGCCTCTACATCGACCAGTATGTATGTACACGTTCGCGACCAGAATGACAACGCTACGTACGCTTCGACCTGGTGGGTCCCGACTGTCAGGCACTTCCTTGCGTGCGAAGATGTAGTTGGTGGGTCCCAGCAGTCAGGGGGGCGAACTGTTTTTTTGCCCGAACGCACTTCCTTGCGTGCGAAGGTGTAGCTGGTGGGTCCCAGCAGTCAGGGGGAAATGTTTTTTTCGCGAAATATGGTGGCCCATCCGGTGGGTCCCCGCTGTCAGGTGGACAAATAATTATTTTGCGCATAATAAGGAGTCACTTCCTTGCTGTGGCCGTGGACCCAGCTGTCAGCCTCTCCACGTACAGTCCACGTCCGATGGAAGCCGTTCCTTGACCACGTTGACCACGCCGCGCCGAGAGCACCAGGGCGGTGGACGACAGCGAGGCCTAGGAAGGGGACGACGCGGAGCCGGGGAAGACGCGGCAGTGGATGCCCACGCATAGAGGAGTACGAGGGTTCGTTGTGGTGTGAGGCTGCCGTCGTCGCAGAATAACATGGGGTGTGGGTGAGTAGAGGGATGGCCTGGCCAGCGGTGGGAATAGTAGGGGCGGTGAGGCCTCCGCGGCAGCACAGCCGGCCACGGGAGGCAGGAGCATGCGGCACAACCGGCACTGCTTTGGGTGGCTGGAGCAACAAGACTAGAGGTTGAAGAAGCACTACGGCCATTGGATGGACATCGTGCGGTCACTGGAGCTAGAATCGTTCATATTGACTAAGTTGACAAAACACTCCGTCCCCGTCAACTTAGTAGTCCCACAAGTCAGCCTCCCACCAAGGTGGGTCCCAACTAGCAGGGGGTATACATTTTTTGTGCTTAATAAGGAGGCACTTCCTTGCATGCGAAGATATAGCTGGTGGGTCCGACCTGTCAGCGGTGGGAACATTTTTTCGCGAAATACAGAGGCCCTTCCGGTGGGTCCCAGCTATCAGGTGGAGGAATCATTATTTTGCACGTAATAAGGACGCATTTCCTTGCGTGCAGCCGTGGACCCAGCTGTCAGCCTCTCCACGCATAGTATACTTCCGATGGTGTCGTTCATTGACCACGTTGACCACTCCGCGCCAAGCGCATCCAAGGTGGTGGACGACGGCAAGGCCCCGGACAGCAACGAGCCAGAGATGGGAAGACGCGGGAGTAGAGTCGCAGACGGAGAGGTGTATGAGGGTTAACTGGTTCTGGTGCAATGTGGTTCGGCAGTCGGTGGAGAAGAACAGGAGGTGTGGAGGGGTGGAGGGATGGCCTGGCCAACGCTGGAGTAGTGCTTCACAGCGAAGCGTGCTAAGTAGAGCTGCTAGCAGCAGGAGGCAGGAGCAGGTGGTCCCGATGGCGCTGGAGGAAGAAGACGAGAGATTGAAGATGGATGCCGGTCGTTGGATGTAAATCCAATGGCTAACGATGTTAGAATCATTTGTTGACTAAGTTGACAACGACTTGCATTGGCTTCGGCCTATTGGCCCACATTTCAGCCTCCAAAAATGTGGCACGTAGTCAACCCATTTTTTCAGAATTTACAGTCTTTTTTGCGGGGTAGAATTTACAGTCCATTTGATATTTTTTTGAATTATAGTCCATTAGCTTGGTTGGGTGAACAAATAATGTAGCGTCCATGCAGCCCATTTATGTTTTTCCTAAAAAATTACAGGCCATTTGCACTTTCTCGAAATACACGATTTTGCTGGGCTGATTCTAATTATAATGTTGGGGTGGGCGCAGCAATGTTATCAAGAAATAAAACAGGGGCTGAGCATTTTGTTATATATATATTTATTTAAATAATAAGTGATTTATTATTACATTGGTCCTTAAACCTTACCAAGCTTTTGTACACAATCACCAGGATTTACGTTGCCAAAAAAATCTAGGATTTTATTGTTAAGAAATTATTTTTATAAGTTAACAAGATGTGGGATATTGTTTTCTTACATATGTAAGTATCTGTTAAATATATGATGACAATAACAATAATATATAATAACATATAAACTAATTTAAATATATATAATATAGTTAGAAGGGAAACATAAGTTGGACCAGGCATTCCTATTCTTATATAGAAAAATAGAACATACCTCTGCGTTTTCTTCAAAAAAATACATAAATTGGACTGCCGGTGTTTCAGGAAAAGTAAAACCTCGGATGGGAGGTCCATAGGGCGGTCGATACATGACGGCCCTCAAGAAAATACAAACATCCCATCCGAGGTCATGGGCTGCGCATGTTAAAAAAGAAAGCCTAGACGGGGCAGCCCAAAACCCAACTGATACTTGCTGCCCCGATGATAATAAATGATACCTGCCAGCTCCCCGGCTTCGTTGTGAATTTATCTCCTACAGTAACTATGTTGAAGCACCTAAAAAATGTAACTATGTTGACAAACCCATGGGCCCCAACGTCAGTATAGCATTAGGAGGAAGTATTTTTCGGTGAGGCACTTGCTTGCATACGGCCATAGACCTGGTGGGTCCCGACTGTCCGCCTCTCCATGTACAGTCCTCTCCACATTCCTCTCGTTTGTTCAGCATGTTCACAATGGCAGACAGCGGCATCGCGACGAGTGCACAAAGGTGCAAGAGGAGATCCGACAACCTGAGGAAGTGCCTTATTACTAACGAAACAACTGAACTAGCCCAGTGGCCGAGTGACACTACCCGACAGCTGTTCCGCCCGGGTTCGATTCCACCTGTGCAGAGAAAATATCTCCAAATTTTTTGCCTCTGCCTTTATTGACATGTGGGTCCCAATTTTCATCTACGCACACCACGTCCTACACTTGCCAAAACTTTATCCCTCGTTTTCTCTGTTTTTCGCACACTCGACATTGTGTGGGCATTTTGAAAATAGCATATCTTTTTGACTGTGCATCATATGAAGATGTGCTATGCATGAATGTTGATCAGCATGTTGTTAACTGGCTGGTAGTTCCAGTTTCGACCATGAATAAAACTTCCAGCATGATGTTAACACTGTTTGACAAGGCCATGTTAATATAAATGATCTGCCTCTGAAAGTTGCAGTTTCTTATCTGAAACTAAACATGAAGTTTCTTATCTGAAACTGAAACTTGCAGTTTCTTCTCTGAGAATCACATTGTCTGCACTTTTATACTCCTATGAAACTACATTTTTTAAGTGCTAAAAATAGATCTCTAGAATTCATAAAGTACTTCATATGCTCAATACTGCAAATCTGAAATTCAAAATACATTCATATCTGAAAGTACTCTCAAAATACACAACACAAAACACAATTCACAACCTGCAAATACTAACAACCCTAAGCTCCTCCTGACAATTCACAGCCTGCCCGACTATTGGTCGGGGGGGGGGGGGGCAAATCCCTCCTATTCCTCGGCGGCAGACAGCCGCCCCGTGAGACGATGTGAACGGCGAGGGAGAGGATGGCGGGGAAGCATCATTGGGCCAACTATTTTTCTCCTCTTGCAGTTGGGTTCGGTCGACGAAGACTCCACCGGCTCGCTCTGGCACGTCACCCTCACAAACGGCACCCTACAGATGCTCGATCCTTCAATCTCTGTTGGATGCTCCATCTGGGATTGATACTCCCACCACCGCTCCCTCATGATCGGATTCGGTGAATCTGTTTGCTCCATGACCCAGAGGAGCAGCTCTATGTACTCCCGCGTGACTCCCTCTGGGAGTATCACCGCCTTTTCGCTATGTTGCAGATATTTGGCCATGGATGTCGCCGTCGCCACTAGTTGGTCCTTGTTGTCAAACCAAGACTGTATCTCCAACATCCTATCTAGCTTCACAGGGTCGCCGTCTGCGATCCTCACGTATCGGTTGTACTCCTCCATCGATCTACTTCTCCACAGCACCTTCACTCGCTGGCGGTGGTTTTTGAATGAAAGAGGAGGGGAGCAGCACTGGTTTTGGTTTTGAACGGGAGAGGAGTGATGCTGGTTTTAGATTGGAACAGGAGAGGAGGGGTGGTGGTTTTGAATGGAAGAGGAGAGGAGCGGCACTGGATTTAGACTGGAACAGGAGAGGAGCGGCGGTGGTTTAAGAGGAGAAGAGTGGAAGAGCGGCACTGGTCTTGGAAGTATTTTTTGTTTTGCGTATTTTGGGTCAAAGTTTGACCACGTACTGTATTTGACAAGCAAAATGTGAATGCATGTCACCAAAAATGGTATCGTTTGGTTCGTATCTGAATGTACTTTCAAATTATATTATTTTTGCAACGTATAACATATATTTTATTTGCGAAAATCATGGTCAATTATAACCTAGAATAAAAGGGAGACTAGTTAATGTGGGGTCGCTTTCTTAATTGAAGGGTAAATTGGTTTTGATTTTGATCCAGTCACAGCGCGCCGACCCTCTCGTCCAATCCTAAATCGCTGCCGCACGCTGCTCTCCCTCTTCTCCATTGCAAAACCGCATCCTCTCCTCTCCATCTTCTCCATTCCAAAACCACCGTCTCACCTCTCCATCTTCTCCATTGCAAAACCACCTCCTCTCTACTCGGACAAGGATCCCTTGACGTAGCCCATCCCGCCATTGAGACACTGACACATGGGTCCCACCAAGCGCGGGGACCACTTGTCAGTGACCAAAAGGCAGGGGAACCTCTCCTCTCCATCATCTCCATTCCAAAACCACCATCTCGCCTCTCCCTATTCTCTATTGCAAGACCACCGCCTCTCCTCCCATCTTCCAAAGCTAGCACTGGACCACTCAAAAGGACATCTATGGAGGGGATGCATCAGCGAATCTAGCAGATCACATGCGGCGACCAGGCAAAGTTAGCCAGGTTGAAGGAGATCCTTACTTGGTTTGACAATGAGTGGGAGATTTCAAGGACGGTGAGGGCCATGTGGCAATGTATGCGAAAGAGCGAGACAACGGTGATGAGGGCGGCGATGTACTCCTCGGTGGCAGTCATGCCGCAGTCCTTCGAGTTCATCGAGTATCTCCTCTGGGCGACGGAGCAGACAGATTCGCCCGAGGCGAAAGTCAGGCGGAGGTGGTGGGCTTACAGGTCGAAGGTCGAGCACCCAGAGGATAACGAATCGATCGAGTACGGTGTGCCGTTCGTGAGGGTGCAGAGCCAGCCGGAGCCACAGGAGTATTCATTCTCCCACCGCAAGAGGAGGCCGGATGGCGCGACGTCGCTTCCTGTAACGCCCCGGACACACCTGCCGGTGGTCATTACTCCTGGCGGGATCTAGACTGGCCCCACAAATCAATACTAGTCTTTTCTACGCACTTTGTCCTCACTCGTGCGCACCCAGGAGCAACTTCCCGGTCGGTCACCCATCTTGAAACTACTCCAAGCTGAGCACACTTAACTTTTGAGTTCTGTCCGAATGGGCTCCCGGAAAAGAAGGAATTCCTTATTGATATGAGTAGTCTATCATCCCTAATAAGCCAGGCCGTCACATACACCCCCACTCAGAGGAACCGACGTCCTCGTCGGGCCACAGGAACGTTCCCTCTTGGCACATACGTCTGTGCTTCCAGTCCAGTACATGTGCCATGCCGTGTGCCACGACGAGTCACAAACGTCATGAACAACATGACCACGCACCTGTCCGCAACCATCCGTGTAACCACGAGGGTCGGCTCTGATACCAACTTGTAATGCCCCGGACACACTCGCCGGTGGTCGTTACTCCTGGCGGGATCTAGACTGGCCCCATAGATCAATACTAGTCTTTTTTGCGCACTTTGTCCTCACTCGTGCGCACCCGAGAGCAACTTCCCGGTCGGTCACCCATCCTGAAACTACTCCAAGCTGAGCACGCTTAACTTTTGAGTTCTGTCCAAATGGGCTCCCGAAAAAGAAGGAATTCATTATTGATATGAGTAGTCTATCATCCCTAATAAGCCAGGCCATCACACTTCCCCACCGTTCTCCACGGTTCCCTCGACGCTTGCCTCATTTCAACGGCGTCGGTAGGGTTTAAGGTAAGCTTCGCACTAACCTAATCTTCCATATACTCATGCTTACAATCAGTGTGACAACTAATAAAAATCATGCTTACAATCAGTCTCCGAGTACTACGCCAATCACCCTAAAATAGCTCTGGACCTTTGGGTCAAAGTTGTGATACTGTGTACAAATAAAGAAAAATAGATTGGTGCTTCTTTCAGAAAAGAGTACACCCCTAGAGAACTGCCAATATAAGCTACTAGTATTTTTTAAGTCTAAGCTACTAGTATTTGGTTATAGGATTTGCTGCCGAGAAAGATCCATCCACAGTGAGCGCCACACATCCCACTGATGGTGGTGGATGCCAATGCTTAGATGGAGCAGGGTTGGTGCCGGTAATTTTTACTTGGCACCTCGCACTCTGCATATATGCCGGTTCCATCCGTACATTTGTGCAGTTCCACCAAAATGCAGCTGAATAACCCTGTTTGCACAGATAATGAAAAGGCGTGATTAGATTATAGTGGAACTAGTTGATGAAAGATACACTAATAAACAGAAGAAAATATTACATCATACTGGAAATCGACACAAGTCTCCTCGATACACCTTCTACCAATGATGAACATCAGTGTACAATGGTAGTACAAGGAGGGGCCTTGAGACATTCAAAGCTCTATTTTTGTGCAGATCAACTAAAATTAAGCACCCCAGTTTGCAGAAACGCTTAAACATTAACAATGGGACTAGTTGATGAAACATACATTAACAAAGAGAAGCACTTTCTTTATCTACATTGGAAATGAAATGATAGAGAGGACACTCGCTCTATTTTAACTATATTATTTCTTCATTTTATCAGTGACACTAGGGTCGAGCAGGTGGCAAACGAGGTGCACCGTGCATCGCAAGGATGAAGACCGGGGGTGCTTAGACTGGGATGCTGAAGTTGGCTCTTTCAGTCCCTATCTTCCCCCTGATGTTTCTGTGTTAGCATTTGGGTTGTAATCCAAACTTGGTCGAGCTGGTGCTGCGTCCCCCTACCTACCTAGCTTATGTGGCGAACTTATCTCCTGCTAGTACTCAGTCCATTCTAGTAGTAGTTGCATAACTTCCCGTTTACACTGAGATGTTGTCGGATAATGGTTCTCTATGGTTTGGTTTCTTTAATGAAATCGGAGGGAACCCCATCTTTCGATATATAAAAAAACAGTGGCACTAGAAGTGCCAAAACATTGCCTCAAAATAATAGTGCCACTAGATTAAGGTGCAAAATAATAACATTACTGCTTTATCATGGTAGTGCCAAAACAGTAGCACAAGAGCAGGAACAACATGCAGGATCTTTGGCAAACGGTCAGACCAAAAAGGAACATACCTCATGATGGGAACCATATCTGCAGTCAACTCCATCGTAGAAGGGACGACACCAGTCACCAACATGGATGATTCAATTCATGGGACCTTTTGGTGCAGTTCACCTAAAATGAAGCAATGTCCCAGGAGCTAGCAGCCTCTTCTTCTTCTTTTTTTAAGAAAAGGGCTCCAGCCCCGGTTCCATTTCCATCAGAAAACGAAACCCACAGAGCTTCTTCATTAGTTGCAATAAAATTGAGCAACATCAAGGTTGGTCGTGAAGCTCCTGGAGAGTAGGCGGACCAGGACAGTTGCATCTCTAATGAAAAGAAGCAACTTATCTTAATGGGAAATTTAGCAGGACATGAAAAAAAGTGCCATTGATTCATATTACTGGAGGCATTACATTGAAAACAACATTGGTTTAACGTGTCCTTACTTTTAACAGTGCAACTGCTACATTTTACCAGTGGCATTACATAAGAGCGGCTCAGGGCAACAAACATCAGAAGAGGATATCTCGGTTGGTCCCATTTTTTCGGTATATAGCCACCTTATACTGTGTGAGGCTAGCAAATCTAGTGTTGGACTTACTCTGTTGACTTGTCCCCCAGTCCCCACTTTCTTTCCTTTTTCAACCAATACATCATGTTTATATTGAGTTTGTACTGCGTTCCCTTTATTTCCCTATTAGACCTAGAGACCAGTTGGATAGCCAATCTCTGCTACTTTTCGCACCCATTATTTCCTCTTTCGACCAAGTCCTAGATTCAGGTAACAAATCTTCCCCCACCCCACCCCCTTTCTTCCTTGTTGGAACCAAGTACTACTAGATTCGAGTGCATGAACTAGTTTTACCTCTTAACAGTAAAAAAATTAGGTGGTTTTCGAACAGCCGATCGATCCTATCTACATGAGGGGGGCTGAGAAATAGTAAAAGATACAAATGCAGTAACGTTAGGAGCTCGGGAAGTAGAGAAAGGCCGGTTTCAAAGGAATTTATACCTGAGGGTCGCCGGGATGTCGCTAGGTGGGCGGGGCCGGATCTGCCCACACTACGACAGCGAGGAAGAAGGGGTGGGAGGCCCTCCCTCGCCAACGATGCTTGGGAGAGAACAGCAAGGCACGCTGATCGGGACGCGCCGGCAGTGGGTAACAGCCGTCGCCGAGGACGACCGCATGAACGTGGCACCTTCTCACCTTCCTCGGAGGAGAGGATCCGGCTGGATCTGTGACCAACGGTGAGTAGAGAGAGAGTGTGTGGCCACCGCTGTGGTGTTTAGATCTGGAGAGGACGAGACAGTGTGAAGAGAACAACACTAGCAAGCAAGCGCGGAGGCTCATGCCTATATAGTGGAGTAGTATTTTTCTTTTGTCTACCGGCCGGAGCCGGCTTGACCTCGGCAATGACTGTCGAGAAGCCTTCATGCACGTGCCCCGGAGGCGCAGTGGTCGTCATTTTGATCCGAAGCATCGGATTATAAAATATAAAACGAAAAAATGCACATGACAAGAAATCATAATCTCACTGCCCAAAGGAGACAAGATGAATCCCGACGGACAAACTAGACGAGGATCAAAGCTCAAATTACAGATAAACTCATAGAAAAGGGGTCTGTCGATAGATGTCCTAATTAACATAGCTGGCTTGACCTAGATGGCAGCCGAGTAGTCTTCGTGCATGTGCCCCCAATAACTAGCCCAACTCATTTGTCGCTGTTTAACCCTCATAGTGATCCGAAGCACATGACACCTAATTCTGCGAGAGGACAAGAAACCTTTTTTTAGATTTCTCACCAGAACTACAGTCCTGTACAACACATCATGCATGATATGTAGACGATAGCCAATCTAGGCGTGTGTGCTGGAGTCTGGTCACATGCATGGACGAACTGATCTTCCGTGTCTTGCAGGGATCGTCCAGGTACCAAGGTGGAGTATATGCTTCTATTAACTCTGCCGACTTGTGGGGCCGGGGAGTGTGCCTATGGTCGGTTCTCAATTGCGGTCCCACATGTGTGTGCAAACGCAATATGACGCGCGTTCCATTTGAAGAACGGCGTTCCAGACCGACCGACCGTCTGTGGTGCGACGCGAACGCGACGGGCGTGCTGTATACTCCATACATGTGTACCGCAGTTTCCTTGAGGCTTTGCTCCATGACGCAATCCATGGATACAAAATTAGTATACTGTACTATTTAAAAGTCATTGCGGGGCTTTCCTGCGTGGTAGGCGGGGCAGTTCCTCCTAGTTGGTTCGTTAGAGACGCGAGAAGATGAGGGAGTAGGCGGCTGCAAACATAGGGATGTGTGATTTGATAGTGAGTTACTGCTAGACAGGTGGGGCCCGATGATTTGACTTGCCATTATCATTTTAACTGCGGCGCTACGAATGGCTTGAGTCTCCCGATTCCTGACCACCTCCACACAGGTGCCTCTCCCGATGCTCCACCATGTAGAGGCTGGCTCTTGCTTGAGAGCCCACTCCTCCACTTTTTCCTTGCCTCTTTCCCCCACATATGCAAAAATCCATGTAAAGCGGGCTTATAGCCCACAATTGTACTTGATCCTACAGGTGCTAAGCCTGCCACATAGGCATAAAGTCTGATGTGGCAAGTTAATTAAGAAGAGAGAGACTAGTTTGGTGACCCCAGGAAGAAATGGTGCTAAGCGCATGTACCTAGATGAAGCAAACTTAGCAATAAAAAACTAAGCACCTATGCCTTGGGGACTTGAGTTGCTAAGCCATTTAATGCCCATAGCACCTCATCTAAGCACCATTTCATTGGAAGAGGTCACTCCTTGACAAATGCAATAAATACTACGAAGAAAGAGAGAGAGAGAAGTAAACAAAAAATACTCTTATAGCCAACCTTATAGATAACCTTGTTGTATGAGTGACTAAGTGATGACTATGTATGACATGCCAACATCAGATAGCCTAACGCACAGTGTTAAATCTCCAAGGGCGTGACCGCGCGAGCAAGACGACGGTCGTGGTAGGCGCGACAATGATACGGGCTGCTGGCAGCCCTTGGATCTGAGATCGAACGGTCGCATGCTAAGTTGCTGAAAATTTGTAGAATAACCCTCAAGGATAGGATATTCACCCATAGGTCTAGAATCACACCATGCAACCATTCGATCTCAGATCCAAGGGCTCTCAGAAGCCCGTATCATGGGAGAATGGAAAGCTTCGTATCACCTGTAATTTTCTCGACGCTTGACATGACATCGAAAGCCATTGAATTGGGCGTCGAGTAGACATGACATCTAATTGGGCCCCCATAGTACTGTGCATGAATCCATTTATCCACCAGGCAAGCCACTACCCTGCCATTCGCATGCGCCCCCACTCGACATTTTTACAATCGATAAATAGCTCCTAGTCGTCCCGTCCTTTCACATTATGGCAGTTCCACTAATCCTAACCCTCCTCCCAAATCCATGGCGTCCCAAATCTCCATGATCGGCGGTGAGTACAAATTTAGAACCATCACCGACGATGAGTTCGTCGTCATCTACACCCGTTCTTCCGCAACGATGAAAGAATGCCTTGCTCACTTCAAACGCATGTTTGAAAACTCAAATGACGAGTGGGTCGCTGGGCTAGATGTTGAGTACACCACAGTCTGGGGAAGCGAGAAGAAACTAAAGGAGGCAGAGAAGAAGAAGCCCGCCGTGATCCAGGTTTGCATGCATGACTTATGCTTGGTCTACCACATATGCCATGCCGATGTTGAGTGCGAGGAATTTAAGAAGTTCCTCAAGGGCGGCCGAGTCAAATTCGTTATTGTAGACTTTAGGAACGACAAGGAAATCCTGGGTCGGATAGGCCTCGTTGTAGGCGACCCCTTCGACCTCCAGAAGGAAGGGTTGGTGCCTTCCCTTGACCAGCCTTCAATGCTGACCCTGGCAGGAGCCATGGTTCATCCTTCGTACGGTAAACTAGAGAAACCTCCGTACACATTTCATCGTCATGCATGGCAGTGGAATGTACTAGATATGGACCACATCCACTATGCTGCAATGGATGGCTACCTTTGTTTAAATATCTACAAGGGTTGGATGAAGAGCAAGAGCCAAGTGTGCGGTTCAAGCAAAGAAGTATCGCCCAAGAGGAAGAGGGACAAGGACGAAGTCGAGGACATGGACGAGGACTCCGAGTAAGGTGGCAGTGTCGTTGCTCATGGTGGTTCTAATGCAGTGTCTACCGAATTAGTTGCTTAGTTTAATTTCTGGTGTGCTTAGTTTTATTTGAGGGGTGTGTTGTGCTGAGCCCCCAGCAGCAGAACTATGTTATGTTTCTTCTTGTTATATTTCGTACATTTCATCTTTTAGTTGGTATAGTACAACCACTCGTTTCTTGACATTATATACGTACAATATATATGGCCAACATCATATAGCCAGCAGTTTAGTTGTCAAAGAATTTCAGGGTGCTTAGTTTTGTCAAAGAATTCCAGGGAGCTTAGTTTTATTTGAGGGGTGTGTTGTGCTGGACACCATTAACTTACATTGTGAGAATCAACTTATTTTTGTCATGTAACATGGTCAACGGGGTTTGACGTGAAAATAACAATGTCTAATGGCATTTCTGAGCAAACATCTAACTTAACGATGGCATTTTTTAGATATCTAATTGCATTTTGAGTAGGCATCTCACGGATCGATGGCATTTTTGAGTAGTTGTAACTTCTAATGGCAAAACTGAGTAGTGATACACAACTAGTGGCATAAATAATAACAAACCAAGAATTAAATAGGGATACTTTCTTTATTTTTTTAATTCCTTTGTGTGCGAAACAATATACGTTGTGAGTGCCCTGTTAAATTTTGGAATTATTCCGGGTTCGTTTGGCCTTTTTATACATTAATTGAGTTTCTGGTCATTTAATGTGCATAATTCAAATTTGAACTACAAGCACATGCTCCCGTGCACCAAAGTTGACTGAAAAATCACATGTGCGTCCTCGGGTGAATTTCTAGGTCCCATGCAAGAAATGGGAATGAAATTCAAACATCTGGGTATCGTGGTTCGGCCAAGAACATTGAGAACCTTGTTTTTAAAATTCTTGTAAATCCAAAACACGCCTGAAAATCATGAAACTTGGCATGGTGTCATGTCATGGTACTACCATGTTGTGGTAAAAAAATGCAGAATAGGAACACGTTTTGGTGTAAGTTTCTTGCAAACCGGAGCTTCTCTCAAGAAGGCTCGTGGTTCTGAGAGGGAACGTGTCACCTTTGTGTGCATAATTCAAATTTTAAATACAAGCACATGCTCCAGTGCACCAAAGCTAGTTGAAAAATCACATGTGTGTCCTCGGGTAATTTCTAGGTCACATGCGAGAAATGTGAATGAAATTAAAACATCTGGGCATCATGGCTCGGCTGGAAACGTTGAGAAACTTGGTTTTTTAATTCCTGTAAATCCGAAACACACATGGAAATCCTGAAACTTGGCTTGGTGCCATGACATGGCACTAGCATGCTGTGGTAATTTTGTTGTCCGATTTGCGAAGGCGCACACATTAACAATCAACAAAGTCATTTTGGAACAAATGCTATCATGTTACAATCGGAAACACAAGTATTTTTGAAACCATGGGCGTTCTATTTACCATTTACGTGCCGCCACACGTTCCCTTTTTTATTAGCTAGGAGGCGCCGTGCAGGGTAGCTATTTGAGTATGGGAGGCGTGCGATCAGACCCCTGCGCGTGCTTATCAGGAGGAGAGCGCTTTGACCTCCATCTGTCGTCCACCTCTCTCCCAAGGTACCATTAATGGCGCCCGAGCCTCTGTTTAATGGCGTGGCAGTGTCTCACTCGACTGAGATTTAAGAGAGAAAAAGAAAATCTGAAAAGAAAATTTGGCACGGATCTTGATGTAAGATCCGATGGACCTATATAGCATCTACTGCGACTTATAGCAAGGCTGATGAAAATATATAAGGACGACGAGAGTGGATAATAATTGTCTTACATAATTAGGAAGATAACTAAAGAAGCCACATGCGGCTACGCCCGAAATACACAAGGGCAAAAGAAGAAGGAAGACGCATACAACAATCTGACTCGCTGATCTCTACTTTCTTTATACGCTGCAGGTCGCGGAGACTAGTTCTCGCGGCGGGCGATGATCTCTTTCATCAGTTTCATGTCCTTAATACGCTGCTTGGCAGCATACATGGATTCCTCCACCCCAGCCTGTTGCGCTCGATGTGGAGCATGGCATTCTCGTCCATAAGTTTCTTGATGATGACGCCCGTCCTCTACAACACAACAGCGGTCTCCTCCTCCTGCTTCCCCCTTCCAGCGATCTTCGCCCTCAGCTGGTCACGCTTGCCCCGGAGCGTCACATTGCCCTCCCCGAGTTGCCGGATGACACCGGTAGCCTCGTCCTGCATCCTCGCCCAGCCGGAGATTTGATCCATCTGGCTATGGACGATCGCATGCATGCGCCTGTAAGAGTCCTCGCCTGCCCGCGAGAAATTTTCCCAGGCCGCCGCGGCGGGACATCTCTGCTGCTTCCGCGGCATGGACGGACTAGTCTGCTACATCGACGGCGCGGCAGGACCTCCGTGCTACTTTGGCGGCACGACGGGACCTCTATGCTATTACTGCTGCGCGGCTGGACATGTCGGCTGCTTTTGCGGCGAGGCGGGACTTCTCTCGTGCTTCCTCTTCCATGCTCACCTCTCCCTGGTGGAAATCTCTCGACCCAGAACTCACGCTGGCTATGGCTTGATTGTTTCTTGTGGATGAGGAGTTGAGGAGGAATGTGTAGTCATTTTCGGTTAGGTAGTTCCCCTTTTTATAACCTAAGTACTAGCACTAGTACTTAAACCTGCATAGTGGGAACACATTTAGGTTTGGTACGTACTGGTAGGTGTGAGCAGGCTTGCACTTAATTGTAGCACTAGTACTTTCGAATGTGATGGGAACAAGGTAAAGATTAATTGATGGTTTTTTGTTTTGAGGCCCGAAACGGCTCCCTATGAGTTTAGTGGAACATAAATTTCAAGTAGACAACCCCGCTCAGATGCATAAATATTATGTTATTGTCAAAAATTGGCACAAAATACGAAGGGAACAAACGAAAGTACTACTAGCAACCCATGATTTAACTACTCGCATGCGCGTAGTGGAGTAGTAATGTCTTTCTTCTGCCCTCACGTCCACTCAATTTGAATGCGCTATATTAATTGACCATCAATGAAGTGAAGGACTTTACACACGTCAAATTATCACATGGGTGGATCTTGGTACAAAATTGCATCCACCCGTGTACCCGCGTGTGCGTGCATGGCGTGCGTGCACATCTTCGCTTCGTGCTTGTACCGCCAGTGCAACTCAGGGAGGATGAGTACATTCTTCTGGAACCAGCAGCACATCACTGTGATCAATCCACACAAGGATGTCGTGACAATGCCTCCACATGTGCCACATGTCCACGTGGCTTCATGAACTATAAGAGAGACACTGTGTAGCGTGCCATTGTGTTTTGCACATACTCGAAGTACTAGTAGGGTACACGTGCATTGCACGCGTCAGATTTTGCAACCAAATTACGAATAAATACCACACTATAGCATGTAAGCTCTGAGTCATATATGCCTGATGTAGACCTTTGTTTAATTCTTATAGTTCATCTCATTCAAAATCAATTAGTTTTTATAAAAAACCTAGGGCCTCTTTGATTCGTAGGATTTCCAAAACGCGGGAATAGAAAGAACATGGGATTAGAGTGGAATGTCGTCTTGAATCCTATAGGATGTTACGAGTGTTTGATTGTGCATAGAAAAACCGCAGAATTCTTTCAAAGAGGTTTGAGTGGATGGGATGTTTCCAATGAAATATAGTACAAATGAATCATATGGAAAAATTCCTATGGTTTACAATCCTACGAATCAAACAACCAAGATAGGAAAAATTCCTAAGGATTATAATCCTCCAAAATTCCTTCGAGAATCCTTTGAATCAAAAAGCCCTTAATCTATTTTACGATTCATGGAATTGTGTGTTGTAAAGCATAAAGTACAAACAAAGAATGGCAATTCAACTAGAAAAAAAGTTTGGGCAGTTACGATACGGAAGGTTCTAGAACAAAGGAGAACCACTGTTGTTTTGAGATTTGTGCATTATGCTTAAGTTCAACCATGGAGTCTACTAGATTGTACATGTGGCAAAATCCTGTGGGGGGCTAGAAGATGGTGCGAGGGCGAGGGGCCGAGTGGAGGGAGACTATGAAGGAGTGCAAAACTGCGAGATCGATATTTAGAGAGAGGGGGCGAGAACGTGTGCTATTGCGCGCAGTGGCGGAGCCATGAAAAATGTTCCATGAGCTAGGGGGCCAAGCATTGCTAATCCTTTACGAGGAGGGCCAATTCATCAACTTAAACCATTTTTACCAACAATTGTCTAATGATCACATTCATATTAGCCTCAATATATAGTGATGTTAGGGGGGGGGGGGGGCAGGGCCCTTGCTGCCCCCTATCTTGGCCATTGTGCGCGTGTCTGAGAGATGAAGCGGAAGGCATGGATGATGAGAGGGGGGCGTTGGATATATAATTAATGTGGGTGTATTAGCTATATATGTAATCCTATATAGAGAGGTATAGATTGATCGATGTGGACGTGGGAAAGAGGGTGAGACCTCACTAGATATATAGATTGATCGGTTTATGTGTAAAACTATGAAAGACCTAGCTACACACACACACATAGAGGAACATCGATCGTTGCGCATGCACGTCAGAGATAAAGAATGCCCGATATGATGGAGAGGGGGATGTGTGTGTGTGTGCCTTCATGGGAGACCGACCTGAAGAAAAAGATTGCAAGTGTGCGATGGATATTGCCGACTGGTAGTGTGTGTGCATGCATGCACGAGAGAAAGTTAGTGGTACAATTATAAAGAGAAGACCAATGTCTGGGTGTAAAAGACTAGGTGAGGTCATAATCAATGTAAATTGAATTCAAATATTTGAATAAGAGATCATGATGTTTGAAACCCATGCATGCATGAATATAACGGAGATCTGCGCGGTGCGGTTTGGAAACGAGCATGTTGCAATGTATACACATTGAACAAGGTCAGATTGGTTTGAATTCGAGATACCGATGGTAGACATCGTTTGGCCACATTGCATCCATGCATGGACAAACTATTCTAGTTGGAGATGATGGGTGGCTTTCGCATCACATATCTATATCTATACCCCTATATATATATATTATATTTTATATTTTTTATATAGTGTGCAGATAACTTTAACTTTGAAAGATGGTCGTTGGATGAGGCCAATCCGATGGTGCAGAGCTGGCAAATTTGAGCACTACTGGTTGTTGGATATCATCTAGATTCCACAAGATATTGCCACATGTACAATCTAGAAGACTCTATGGTTGAACTTAAGCATAATGCACAAACGTCAAAACACAAGCACTTCGTCTTTGTTCTAGAATCTTCTGTATCATAATTGCCCAAATGTTTTTCTACATGATTTGTTTTTACTTTATGCCTTACAACGCACAATTCCATGAATCTTAAAATAGATTGGCTTTCTTATAAAAACTAGATGATTTTGAATGAAATGAACTATAAGAATTAAACGAACATCTACATCATGCATATATGACTCAAAGCTTACATGCTATAATGTGGTATTTATTCATAATTTGGTTGCCAAATCTCATGCGTGCAATGCACGCGTACCTTACTAGTATAAATGGTGTTTGTGTGTGTTGTGCGTGTTAAACACATTGTATGTAGTATATCATACTAGTCTAAATTGTCATTTTTTGGGTACACGTTAAGCTTGTTCTCCCAAAATTTCAAGCCGCGCCTTGTTATGCCAAAATTTCAAGCTAGGGTCTCTGTCTATCGTGCTGCGAAACTCACGCCTCTTCAACCCGCGCCTTGTTAGCCCAAAATATTTAAGATATATCTTTGTCTCGCTGTGCTCCGGCAACTCCCTCCATCTGAACATGTGCCTTGCTATTCCAAAATTACAACGGGCGCGAAAACTCCCACCTCCTGTGAAATCTCGAGACGTGAAATGCCCGTGATACCCCTGAACGGAAAGAACCGCCTCAAATCGGTGGGGGTACTTTCGTAATTACCCCACATTTCGAACAAGCGCGTCCCTAAGCCATGGTTCCCCACTCCCATCCCATCCGCCCACCCATTCGTACACCGAGGCCGGCAAAACCCGCGAAGCCCCACACCCTCCTCCGTCCGCCACCCAGCCGAAGCCTCTTCCCCGACGATGTCGTCCACAGCAACACCTCGACGTCCCTCATCCATCGTACCAGATGAGGATCCGTCGTCGATCTGGTCGTCCCGCCGGTTCAGCCACCCCGTCCTCCACCTCCAAGGAGCTGCCCCGATGTTCCCCTCGTCTTTCGCGCCACCTCCATTCCCACACCACCGTCTTCACCTGCACCACCGGAAGAACACCGTTTCCTCGGATGAAGTTGCGGCCTAATTGGTGCCCCCAAAGAGGTTGTACACTAATCGTCGCATTTTCTTCTTGATTCGATCTCACGGTGCTGCCGGCGCTCTATCCCGAGCCGACACGGCGCGGCTCCATCCACGTCGGCATCGCCAGCCAATTCCTCCACGGCGTCGCTCGCACGGCGGCGATGTCCACATCAGTAGGAGCTACTGCTGCTTTAGCTCTCGCTCGTGCTGCTGCTGTGCTCTTGCTCTCGGTCCCCTGCCTGGTCTACTCTTGCTCTTGCTCACGCTGTTGCTCTCGCTCTTGCTCTTGCTCGCGCTGCTGCTCTCGCTCTTGCTCTTGCTCGCGCTACTGCTCTCACTCTTGCTCTTGCTTGTGATGCTGCTCCGATTTAACTATACTTCAATCGACTGAATCGACTTTTGGGTCAGTCGATTTTCTGGGGGTGGGGGGCTCGCCGGAGTTAAGGAAGAACCAACCGCAATGGGGAGGAGGGCTCTCCGGAGAGGTACCCCACTACCTATCTTAGGGTTCAGGGTGGGGGCGGTGGTCGCCAATGGTGGTGGGGCGGTGGCGTGGGGATCGCCGAAGAAAAAGCTCGGCACGGGGGGAGGGGGGGCTACAGGGATGGCCGGGGCAGCGACGGACCGGTGGTGGGGAGTGTTTTCGGGATGGGCGGGGCGGCGCACCATCGGCCGCGGGCGACGGGGGGCGGTTTGGCCGGTGGTGGCTGGTGGCTCAGGGGGTGGATGTTGAAGATGAACTATAGACCCTTGATTTCGTATCCAATGGCTGCAAAATCGACTGACCAGAGATGAAAAAGTCAGTCAACTGACTTGTAGCCTCACCTCTAGTGCGTTCAGTTTCGACAGTAAAATTTAGTTTCGATAGCAAAATTCAGTTTCGACAGTTAAGTTCAGTTTCGACAATTAAATTCAGTTTCGACAGTTTAGTCAAAGATGAGAGGCTGATGTATACATCTAGCACTTTGTGGTTATGTATTTTACGTCATCTATTGGATATGCTATTAGATTTCCACTCAGGTTAACGTTGTCTCTCTTGTCCTGCTTCAGCCTCGGCGTCGTACAACTCACCGGAGGTGCTCCAACGATGAAACCCTCCATCACAGTGGATCAGTACCTCGGGCTCCATCTCTAGACGCCTAAGATCTTCTTCCCCTCCTCCGACAGCCAGGTCAGCCGGAGCATCCTCACCGGCCAACTCAATCACGCTGAGATCGACATGGCTTCGCCAAAGAGGTTGTACACTTCTTGTGGTTTGACTTAATCCCAACATCCTTGTTTGCATCATGTGATCTTCCAATTCTTGTGAACAAAACACCCAGATTGGCAGAAATCCTGTGTTTTTAAATTCTCTGTTTTGCACATGCATTCCTATCCTATTCATGTCTATTTCCTATCCCTGCATTGTTAGAATCCTCAAATTCAAACAAGCCCTTACACAATTACTTCTGTTACAGATATGTGTCAAAGAAAACCTTGTGTGGTTTGTTCTGCTCCTGTGGTGCTGTGTTCCACCCCAGCTCAGCTGCTCCAACGATGGAAGGGTTCACCACAGCAGGGATTCGCTCTCCAGACTGTCTTTCGCTGCCTAAGATCTTCTTCCCCGCCGCCGGCAGACACGACAACTGCATTACCATCATCAACTAAGCAGATGATCTTGAGGACTAGACGGGTCCACAAGAGAGGTCACACTCTTCCGTTTCTGCTTATGTTATGCATCGCTTAATATGATGACATGCTACTTTATCGTCGTGTTCACCTATTAGACTCTGACTCGGGTCCAAACTTATGCTGAAACTTGAGTTTTTAAATGGTTGTGGGGTACATATTGGGGCAGCAATCAGTACTATCTGTCTACTATCTGGTTAATCTCAGGTGTCTACTATTAGTTTCATGTTGGGTGCAAACAAACATTAAAGGAGCCATTATCTGCATTTTTAACTAAAACTATTATCTGCCTGCTATCATTTGTTTTGGGTCTATCCACAGTTTGCTACCATCACTCTGGATTTGTGCATGCACTCCTTACATAATCTCACTATGTTTTATTCCAATGCATGTCAGTTATTGTACACAATGGAACTGAACATGTAGAGCAAAAGAGACGAGCCTTGAGTGGCAATAAAATTTCATGCAGACGTCGCTCCATGGTGGGTGCAAAGGCAGCCCCCCTCCACCCATTTCGGATCGTAATCAAGAGGAAGATAACTGTTCTGAGGGGGATTCAGAAGCAGAAGACCACTCCTATTTACCCTGTGAGGTCTTCGCTCTAACTTGGCATGCTGATGTTGGTAATATCATGCATATGGTGCCTTGTGTTGCTTACTGTATACATCAAAGATGTCATCTGCTTAGTTAAGACATGCTTTGTGTCAATGCCATCTGTTTAGTTTCTTTATTGTATATGTGAATCATGCAATGCCATCTTGTTTAGCCATGCATCATATATGTGAATTTTGCAATGCCACCCTGGTTAGCGAGTCATCTTATATGTGAATTATATCATGACATCATTTTTTTATTACGTGTTAAATTTTTCAACAATTTTAGTACATTCAATTACTCTTCCTGTGCATCAGCCATTCGGCACGGTCATGGAAAAAATCTGGAGTGGAAACAAGGTCTTCAAAGCAGACAATGCTATCTGACAAAGCGCATGTCTTGCTCTGTTACAGATAGCTCCTTAGGGGAGGATTCAGAGACAGATGACCAGTCCTATTTCCCCCCGAGGTGCATGCTCTAACTTGGCAGGGTTATGATGCTCATATCGTGCGTATGGTATCTTGCATTGCTATGTCATTTGCTTAGTTTAGACATGCTTTGTGTGAATGCCACCTGTTTAGTGTCCAATTACCATATATGTGAATTATGCAATGCCATCTTGTTGCAGGACATTATATATGTGAATTATGCAATGCTATCTTGTTGCAAGGCATTATATATGTGAATTATGCAATGCCATGCTGTTTAGCCAAGTGTCATATATGTGAATTATATCATGTCGTCCTTTTTTTGTATTTCTCATTGCTTTTGTCGACAATGTTTGTATATTCAACTGCTCTTCCTGTGCATCAGCCATTTGAATTGGTGATGGAGAAATCTGGAGTGAAAACAAGGTCTTCAGAGCAGACAATGCTACCTAGTGAAGCAGATATCTTGCTGGTTACAGATAGCTCTTCAGAGGAGGATTCAGAGGCAGATGATCAGTCCTATTATCCCCCTGAGGTGTATGCTCAAACTTGGCAGGGTTATATTACTCATATCATGCATATGTTGTATTGCAATGCTTAGTTTTACATCATATACACGATATTGAATGGCGATCTCCTTAGTTGACACATCATATATGCGATTGCCCTCTGTCAGCTACCCTTAGTCATATAAATCAATATATTTGACATATATCATGCCATGATGTTTACATCAAAGCATGTTTGTGATTTATGCATGCCAACATTTTCTAAAGACATAAATAGCTATATATCTCTTCTTTCACATAGTCATCAATCTTGAATTATGTCATCTATCATAATTATATATGCATCATGTTTCATCCGTTTGTGATGTATGCTCAACCCATAGACCTCATATATATTGTCATCATGTTTATAGTCATCATATTGAGTATTCATTCTATCCTGTTTAGTTAGCCATCATACATGTGAAATTGTGTCATGCTATCCTGTTTAATTAGCCATCATATATGTGAAATTATGTCATGTATTCTGTTGGTTAGACAACATAAATGTGAATTATTTCATGCCCTTTTTCTTCCCTACTATCCATTGCACCTGTCTATCTTACAATGTCTGTAATTCAATTACTTTTCTTGTTTATCAGCCATTTCAATTGAGGGGTGATGGAAGTATCGTGGGAGTAAAAACACGGTCTTCAGAAAAGATCGTGCTACCTGTCGATGGAGATAGATCCATGGTTGTACTTGCCCAAGAACCAGCCCCACCACACATAACCCAGACTCACACAGATTGTACCCCTACCAAGTTGGACAGAGAACCAGCTACACCCCTTCTATCCCCAACCCCAATAGATAGTAACCCAGTTCCCGTTGACACAGCACCGTCTCCACCACAGAGCACCCAAACACGAGCATTTAGTAAGGCAACTGCAGTGCCCAAATCACGAGGACCACCACTCCGAACCCCAAGTCAACGCTTAAAGCAGAAGAAGAATTGTTCTCAGGTCAGGTTCCGTAGCTATGGTTCATACTACTTTACTCTTGCATCACTTTATTTACTCATACCAACTAATTTCAAATTTGAAGGATGCAATTGAAACTCCAATGGCGCAACAGGTATGTTTTAAACCTGTTTCTTTAACGTGTTTGTTGTTGTAACTTGCTCTATGTTGATTTCAGTTTCAATTGAATAAACAGTTATATTCTCATGCCATGCAGCTTACAAGTGTTGTTATTGCTGTATAGTTTCCCACACTTATATTCTGTCTAAGCTGCTTTGTCTTAAATAGATATGATTCAAACTATATCTATCTTGATTTGCCAACATAAACTAGAATGATATAGACCATAAAGTGACCATACTACATAGATATATGTTTGTTTCATGCTGTTATCCTGTCCACCTTACTACTGAACTGGTTTACCAAAACGAGTTTCATATACTACATTGTAAACCTATGATGTGTTTGTTTGTTTTTGTTTTAGAATGTGGATAAAATATTGGAGAAGAGTACCCCGTTATGCAATGGTACAAGAAGTAATGCAGATAAGGTTCAAGATAGTGAGACATCCCTGTTGATCTCCAAGAAAGCTGATAAAAACTATATTGAAGACACCGAGACAACCCCAAAGTCCTGTCTTGACGTAGTGTTCGAGTTACTAGCTACTACTGCTGGCACCAGCTCTTCAAACTCACTGCCTGAATCAGTTCGGCTTCTTGAGTCTCAACTTCAAGTTGAAATACACCGATCAGATGTTATGTGACAGGAAGCCGAAGGACTGAGGAAGTCCCTGCAGAATTCAGATGCATACTTTCTGGTGCAACAGCAAGTGCTGGAGGATTTAAGCGCCAAACAAGAGAAAGTTAATAAGCTTGCTAAGCATCTTGCCAGCATTATGGGTACCCAGGATATTGTTTCTTGAGCTCTTCAGAAGTGGTTTCAGTTCTGGACTTGTTTTGTTGCGGTGTTTATATGCTGCTTTGTTCCCTATATTTGCACTGGTGGCAAACTTTGATGCCCAGTGGATGTAATATGTGTAATAGCCGTGATAGCCTAGCGTAAGTTGCTTGCCTATTTATTTCCTTATTGTCTTGTTTATTTGTTTTCTTGTAGTCAGTGCAGTTCTTTTTCCGTGGTTTGCTAGTGGCCGCAATAGCCTATTTTTGAAAACTAGGCCACATTAACCATGGGCTACATATTTAATGTAGTTAACATGGGCCTCCTATGGGCCGTAGAAACAATGGGTCTTCTAAGGGTCGTAGAAACAATGGGCCTTCTACGAGGCATAGAAACAATGGTCCTTATACGGGCCGTAGACACAATGGGCCTTGTACGGGCCGTATCATCAATGGGCCTTCTACGGGCCGTATGATCGGTTGGCCAAACATGGGCCAATAACAGACCACATTATGGCCGTAAATGGGCTAGAGTTGAAATCATCCGTTCATGGCCGACCATAACGGGCCATCGTTAATCGTCCATATTTGATGATGCAATGAAAACGGCCCAACGTATTAACGGGCCGACTGTAACCACGGGCTGAATTTGGCCCACAAGCAGAAAATGACAGTTATGGGCCGAAAGTAAATGAATGCTGGAAATGAGCCCAAGAATAAATGGGCCCTGAGAAGGCTGAAACATAACATGGGCTGGAAACGGCACAACAGTATATGGGCCGTTAATGGGTATAAAGTGATACACTGTTCATTACAGGCCAGTTTTACCACGGGCCGTTAATGGGCCGAGGGTTACTAAGGGCCTCATACGGGCCGAAAGACGTCATGGGCCACACATGGGCCGGAAGTTAAAACGGGCTGGAATTATACTGGACG
The DNA here is from genome assembly GCF_018294505.1 of Triticum aestivum. Lineage (NCBI taxonomy): Eukaryota > Viridiplantae > Streptophyta > Magnoliopsida > Poales > Poaceae > Triticum > Triticum aestivum. The sequence goes on along the minus strand of NC_057803.1, from coordinate 150,707,527 downwards.
GCCCAGATGACGCTACTGGGCCTAATTCGGATAGGCCGTAAACGGGCCCTGGGAAAGCAGGATGTAAATGGGCTATATGCGAGAAGGCCGTTAACAAGCTTGTCGTGGGCCGGCCCACCACCTTTTGACCAAGTCAAATGGGCCTGCCTTTTCACAGGAATGGGCCTCTGTTGGGCCGTGCCACGTGTTGACGTATCATAGGCACTTTGGGTCCAATGAGTGGATGACATCTGTCCCAGCGGCGAGCCAACACGTGTTCCCTCCAGCCAATGATGATTTTACACGTGGAAAATCCCCATTGGTCGGGGCTGTTTACAGGTTATCGGATCCAAAACCGGACCCGATAGCTTAACGGCGTTCTGTTACAGTGGATGCCACGTGTCAGTCACCCTTGACGAAAGCACTTCTGTGATGCGCGATTTATCATCATGGAAGTGGACACTTCCGTGATGATAATTTTGGTAATGTCATGGACACTTCTATGACAACACAAGTATGACTATCTTAATTCTGTCATAAATTTGTCATGGATGTACATGCATGGTAGAAAACGTGACCTACTGTGACAAACATGTATCATCACGGAAGTGTATTTTTTGTAGTGTTGAAATCTTTAATGATTGTTTCCGTATTACACGAAGGACTATTTTTCTGGTCAATATGTAACGCATCCGCATCTGGATAGCCGCGTACATACCAGGGGCTATCTTCTAGCCCCATTGTCAAACTCCTATGGCTAAGTGAGAGTGGTAAAGCCACATAGTCCGATTGCCTAGTTTGCCGCACTGACACCTCCTTCACGGACCAAGACATTGGGTTAACTGTGATCATGTGCTATTCTGAACACCCCCGTAGTATCTACATGGGGGCCAAAGCCATCGACTGGAGAACTCTCAGGAATACAAAAACGGCCACATAGGAGGAAAGAACTTTTAGACAAAGGCACAAATATATTACAAAGCCTTCATATATAATAAAAAGTCTGGACAACTCGGGTACATTTATTCGAATATATGTCCTTTGAGCATTGACCCTCTATCAAGCAGGCACCCTCTAGGACGTCCTCTAAATAGCGCTCCGGCGTGCGGTGGTTCTTGCCTCTGGGAGGGCCCTCGACAGCCACTTCGGCAGCCTTCATCTTCGCCCTGTGTATCTTCACACGGGCGAAGGCCATCTGTGCACCTTCTATGCACACTGACCGCTTGATTGCGTCGACTCGGGGCACTGCATCGACGAGTCACCATGCCATGCCGAAATAGCTGCTCGGAATGGGTTCGGCTGGCCATAGCTGAACTATGATGTCCTTCATGGCCGCTCCGGACATCTTATGCAGCTCGGCCCATTGCGCCATTTGGTCGTTCAACAACGATGGGCGCTCCCGCGCCGCGAACTGTGACCAAAACAGCTTCTCCGTCGCATGTCCCTCCTGAGATTGGAAGAATAGCGCGACGTAGGCACTCCTCGGAAGATCTGCAAAAGCGTCTAGAGAACTCCATAGTCGATTAAGCAAGGCATATCTCTGATTGCCAACCTCTGTATGTAAAAGAAAGGGCTTACGAGCCGCTATCTGTCTGGCCTGCCCGATCTCCTCGCAAGCCGCCCTAGATTCGAACCGCGCCTCTTTGGCCTCTTGAAGGGGGGCCGGACACCTGATCCGCTCCTCCTTCTTTGTCCAGACCTATTTAAAGGATGGAATGGATAGTGTATCCCCTGGATTAACAAACCAAGCTATAGGCGGAAGCTTAGCCCTTACCAGGGGCGTCGGATGGTTGCCGTCAAGACCAACGTCTTCGGACGTCTCCAGCCACGACTTTTGAGATTTAAAGATCAATTTCTAGATCTCTTTGTGTGTCGTACCAAAGAATTGTCGTAGAGTTCGCGTCCCTTCCAGATTAAACTCCCATAAACGGAGAGGCCATCGCTGGCAGGGAAGGGTTCGGCAGATGAGCATCACGTGAATCACGTCAGTGAGGCGGGTGTTCTTCTCTATGATACTTTTGATGCGCTTTTGCAACATCAAAACCTCATCAGTCGATCCCCAGTCTAGACCCTTGTTGGTCCACGAAGCGAGTCGCAGGGGGGTCAGGATCTAAATGCAGGAGTGGTCGCCCACTTGGTGCCACGGGGTTTGGTGATATAGAACCACTCCTGCTGCCATGTCTTGACGGTATCCACAAAATCCCCTTTAGGCTAAATGGTGTGAGGAAGCTTGCTCACCATGGCTCCACCGCAATCCATGTGCTCCCCGTCAAACACCTTCACCTTCATGTTGAAGGTCTCGAGCCACAGGCCGAAGTGCGGAGGGTTGCGGAAAAATGCCTCGCACATGACGATGAACGCCGAGATATGGAGGAAGGAGTTCAGGGCTAGATCATGAAAATCTAGCCCGTAGTATAACATGAGGCCGTGAACAAAGGGGTGAAGGGGAATCCCTAACCCGCGGAGGAAGTGGGGGATGAACACGACCCTTTCGCCAGGCTCTAGAGTAGGGATGATTTGCCCCTTTGTCGGAAGCCTGTGTGCAATTTCCGCGGTTAAGTACGTCGCCTCCCGGAGTCCCTGGATATCCTTCTTCGTCACAGAAGAGGCCACTCACTTGCCTTGAGAACCGGATCTAGACATGGTCGGAGTGCGTGGTGGCAATGGAGAAGGATTGGGACTTGGGCGCTAAAGCTCAAAGATGGGAAGGCTAACGAAGGAAAAGGCGCGGGGTAAAAGAGGGGTCCTTATCCCTTTATAAAGGCAATGAATGTCAAGCGACCCCGCACGAGCCTTAAAATTTGCCTATTCCCAAGGGATCGAGCAGATGGCGTGGTTGGATTACCCAAACCATCATTGATGAAAATCCCACAATATGGGGGCATGATCTCTGCTTCGATGAGACGTGTCATTGGAAGTTGCGTCTCGAAACGCGAAACGGGAGGTTGAAAAAACGATTCGAAATAATAATAAGGCCAGAACACAAGACCTCACTGAAAAAGTTGTCAGAAGACATAACTTATTTTTGCTTAAAGTATTTTGCCCTCGTGCTTCAGGGTTGTGACTATTGTACAGAGACGGATGATACGTCTCCAATGTATCTATAATTTTTGATTGCTCCATGCTATTATATTATCTATTTTCGATGTTAATGGGCTTTATTTTACACTTTTATATCATTTTTGGGACTAACCTACTAACCGGAGGCTCAGCCCAAATTGCTGTTTTTTTGCCTATTTTAGGGTTTCGAAGAAAAGGAATATCAAACGGAGTCCAAACGGAATGAAACCTTCGGGGACGTGATTTTCTCAACAAACGTGATCTAGGAGACTTGGAGTGGTCGTCAAGAAACAAGGGAGGAAGGCACGAGGCAGGGGGCGCGCCCTCCACCCTCGTGGGCCCTCCGTTGCTCCACCGACGTACTTCTTTCTCCTATATATATCCATGTACCCCCAAACATCCACGAGCACCACGAAAACCTGATTCCACTTCCGCAACCTTCTATACTCGAGAGATCCCATCTCGGGGCCTTTTCCGGAGCTCCGCCAGAGGGGGCATTGATCATGGAGGGCCTCTACATCAACTCCATGGCCTCTCCAATGATGTGTGAGTAGTGTACTTCAGACCTATGGGTCCATAGTTATTAGCTAGATGGCTTCTTCTCTCTCTTTGGATCTCAATACAAAGTTTTCCTCGATCTTCTTGGAGATCTATTCGATGTAATCTTCTTTTGCGGTGTGTTTGTCGAGATCCGATGAATTGTGGGTTTATGATCCAGATTATCTATGAATAATATTTGATTCTCCTCTGGATTATTTTATGTATGATTGGTTTATATTTGCAAGTCTCTTCGAATTATCTGTTTGGTTTGGCCTACTAGATTGACCTTTCTTGCAATGGGAGAAGTGCTTAGCTTTGGGTTCAATCTTGCGGTGCTCGATCCTAGTGACAGAAAGGGAACCGACATGTATTGTATTGTTTCCATCGAGGATAGAAAGATGGGGTTTATATCATATGGCATGAGTTTATCCCTCTAGATCATGTCATCTTCCTTAAAGCATTACTCTGTTCTTATGAACTTAATACTCTAGATGCATGCTGGATAGCGGTCGATGTGTGGAGTAATAGTAGTAGATGCAGAATCGTTTCGGTCTCCTTGTCTCGGACATGATGCCTATATACATGATCATACCTAGATATTCTCATAACTATGCTCAATTCTATCAATTGCTCGACAGTAATTCGTTTACCCACCGTAATACTTATGCTCTTGAGAGAAGCCACTAGTGAAACCTATGGCCCCCGGGTCTATCTTCCATCATATTAATCTTCCAATACTTAGTTATTTACTTTGCCATTTATTTTACTTTTCATCTTTATCATAAAAATACAAAAAATAGTATCTTATCATATCTAGCAGATCTCACTCTCGTAAGTGACCGTGAAGGGCTTGACAACCCCTTTATCGCGTTGGTTGTAAGGTTCTTATTTGTTTGTGTAGGTGCGTGGGACTTGAGCGTGATCTCCTACTGGATTGATACCTTGGTTCTCAAAAACTGAGGGAAATACTTATGCCACTTTGCTGCATCACCCTTTCCTCTTCAAGGGAAAACCAATGCAGTGCTCAAGAGGTAGCAAGAAAGATTTCTGGCGCCGTTGCCTGGGAGATTCGCGCCAAGTCAAGTCAAGACATACCAAGTACCCATCACAAACTCTTATCCCTCGCACTACATTATTTGCCATTTTCCTCTAGTTTCCCTCTCCCCCACTTCACCCTTGCCGTTTTATTCGCCCTCTCTCTCTGTTCCCCTTCTCTTTTTCTATTCGCCTCTTTTTCACTTGCTTCTTGTTTGCTTGTGTGTTGGATTGCTTGCTTGTCACGATGGCTCAAGATAATACTAAATTGTGTGACTTTATCAATACCAACAACAATGATTTTCTTAGCACTCTGATTGCTCCTCCTACCGATGTTGAATCTTGTGAAATTAATACTGCTTTGCTGAATCTTGTCATGAAAGATCCGTTTTCTGGCCTTCCTAGTGAAGACGCTGCTAGCCATCTAAACAACTTTGTTGATTTGTGTGATATGCAAAATAATAAAGATGTGGACAATGATATTGCTAAATTTAAGCTATTTCCTTTCTCCCTTAGAGATCGAGCTAAAGCTTGGTTTTCATCTTTGCCTAAAAATAGTATTGATTCATGGAATAAGTGCAAAGATGCTTTTATCTCTAAGTATTTTCCTCCCACTAAGATCATCTCTCTTAGAAACGATATTATGAATTTTAAGCAACTTGATCATGAACATGTTGCACAATCTTGGGAGAGGATGAAATTAATGATACGTAATTGCCCTACACATGGTTTGAATCTTTGGATGATTATACAAAACTTTTATGCTGGATTGAATTTTGCTTCTAGAAATCTTTTAGATTCGGCCGCGGGAGGCACTTTTATGGAAATCACTTTAGGAGAAGCTACTAAACTCCTAGATAATATTATGGTTAATTATTCTCAATGGCACACCGAAAGATCAACTAATAAAAAAGTGCATGCGATAGAAGAAATTAATGTTTTGAGTGGAAAGATGGATGAACTTATGAAATTGTTTGCTAATAAGAGTGCTCCTACTGATCCTAATGATATGCCTTTGTCTACTTTGATTGAGAATAATAATGAATCTATGGATGTGAATTTTGTGGGTAGGAACAATTTTGGTAATAACGCGTATAGAGGTAATTTTAATTCTAGGCTGTTTCCTAGTAATTCCTCTAATAATTATGGTAATTCCTACAACAATTCTTATGGAAATTATAATAAGATGCCCTCTGATTTTGAATCTAACATTAAATAATTTATTACTTCGCAAAAGAGTTTCAATGCTTTGATTGAAGAAAAATTGCTTAAGATTGATGAGTTGGCTAGGAATGTTGATAGAATTTCTCTTGATGTTGATTCTTTGAAACTTAGATCTATTCCACCTAAGCATGATATCAATGAGTCTCTCAAAGCCATGATAATTTCCATTGATGAGTGCAAAGAAAGAACCGCTAGGATGCATGCTAAGAAATATTGCTTTGTGAAAGCGTGTTCTTCTAGTTTTCATGATAATATAGATGAAGATCTAAAAGTTATTGATGTGTCTCCTATTAAATCTTTGTTTTTCAATATGATTCTTGATAATGATGGGTCTGAAGATGAGCCACCTTTACCTAGAAGGCATTCCAAAAATTCGGAGTCTTTAGATCTTGATGCTAAAATTGATAAAAGTGGGATTAAAGAGGTTTAAACTTTAAATATCAATGAACCCACCATATTGGATTTCAAGGAATTTAATTATGATAATTGCTCATTGATAGATTGTAATTCCTTGTTGCAATCCGTGCTAAATTCTCCTCATGCTTATAGTCAAAATAAAGCTTTTACTAAACATATCGATGATGCTTTGATGGAATCTTATGAAGAAAAACTTGAGTTGGAAGTTTCTATCCCTAGAAAACTGTATGATGAGTGGGAACCTACAATAAAAATTAAAATTAAAGATCATGAGTGCTATGCCTTGTGTGATTTGGGTGCTAGTGTTTCCACGATTCCAAAAACTTTGTGTGATTTGCTAGGTTTCCGTGATTTTGACGATTGTTCTTTAAACTTGCACCTTGCGGATTACACTATTAATAAACCTATGTGAAGAATTAATGATGTTCTTATTGTTGCAAATAGGAACTATGTGCCCATAGATTTCATTGTTCTTGATATAGATTGCAATCCTTCATGTCCTATTATTCTTGGTAGACCTTTCCTTAGAACGATTGGTGCAATTATTGATATGAAGGAAAGGAATATTAGATTCCAATTTCCTTTAAGGAAAGGCATGGAACAGTTCCCTAGAAATAAAATCAAATTACCATATGAATCTATTATGAGAGCCACTTATGTATTGCCTACCAAAGATGGCAATACCTAGATCTATCTTCGCTTTTATGCCTAGCTAGGGGCGTTAAACGATAGCGCTTGTTGGGAGGCAACCCAATTTTATTTTTACTCCTTGCTTTTTGCTCCTGTTTAGTAATAAATAATTTATCTAGCCTCTGTTTTGGTTGTGTTTTTTGTGTTTAATTAGTGTTTCTGCCAAGTAGAACCGTTGAGAAGACTTGGGGAAAGTCTTTTTGATCTTGCTGTAAAAAACAGAAACTTTAGCACTCATGAGAATTGCTGCCATTTTTATTTGGAATGTGATATTTAGTTAATTATTTTTGAATATTATTAATAGATAAATTACTCAGGTCCAGAAATTTATTTTAGAATTTTTGGGGTTCCAGAACTTGCGTTATCTACAGATTACTACAGACTGTTCTGTTTTTGACAGATTCTGTTTTTCTTGTGTTGTTTGCTTATTTTGATGAATCTATGGCTAGTAAAAGAGTTTATAAACCATAGATAAGTTGTAATACAGTAGGTTTAACACCAATATTAATAAATAATGAGTTCATTACAGTACCTTGAAGTGGTGTTTTGTTTTCTTTCGCTAACAGAGCTCACGAGATTTTCTATTTTGAGTTTTGTGTTGTGAAGTTTTCAAGTTTTGGGTAAAGATTTGATGGATTATGGAACAAAGAGTGTCAAGAGCCTAAGCTTGGGGATGCCCATGGCACCCCGAGATAAAATTCAAGGACACCAAAAAGCCTAAGCTTGGGGATGCCCCGGAAGGCATCCCCTTTTTCGTCTTCGTCTATTGGTAACTTTACTTGGAGCTATATTTTTATTCACCACATGATATGTGTTTTTCTTGGAGTGTCTTGTATGATTTGAGTCTTTGCTTTTTATTTTACCACAATCATCCTTGCTGTACACACCTTTTGAGAGAGACTCACACGATTTGAAATTTATTAGAATACTTTATGTGCTTCACTTATATCTTTTGAGCTATATAGTTTTCGCTCTAGTGCTTCACTTATATCTTTTAGAGCACGGCGGTGGATTTTTTTTATAGAAACTATTGTTCTCTCATGCTTCACTTATATTATTTTGAGAGTCCTTTAGAATAACATGGAAATAATAAAAACTTTCATATAAGTGCATTGAATACTATGAGAAGTTTGATACTTGATAATTATTTTGAGATATGGAGATGGTGATATTAGAGTCATGCTAGTTGAGTAGTTGTGAATTTGAGAAATACTTGTGTTGAAGTTTGTGATTCCCGTAGCATGCACGTATGGTGAACCATTATGTGATGAAGTCGGAGCAAGATTTATTTATTGATTGTCTTCCTTATGAGTGGTGGTCGGGGACGAGCGATGGTCTTTTCCTACCAATCTATCCCCCTAGGAGCATGCGCGTAATACTTTGTTTCGATAACTAATAGATTTTTGCAATAAGTATGTGAGTTCTTTATGACTAATGTTGAGTCCATGGATTATACGCACTCTCACCCTTCCACCATTTCTAGCCTCTCTAGTATCGTGCAACTTTCGCCGGTACCATAAACTCACCATATACCTTCCTCAAAACAGCCACCATACCTACCTATTATGGCATTTCCATAGCCATTCCGAGATATATTGCCATGCAACTTTCCACAGTTCCGTTATTATGACACGCTTCATCATTGTCATATTGCTTGCATGATCATGTAGTTGACATCGTATTTGTGGCAAAGCCACCATTCATAATTCTTTCATACATGTCACTCATGCATCATTGCACATCCTGGTAAACCGCCGGAGGCATTCACATAGAGTCATATTTTGTTCTAAGTATTGAGTTGTAAGTAAATAAAATGTGATGATCATCATTATTAGAGCATTGTCCCAAGTGAGGAAAGGATGATGGAGACTATGATTCCCCCACAAGTCGGGATGAGACTCCGGACGAAAAAAAGAGAGGCCAAAAAAAGAAGGCCCAAAGAAAAAAATGAGAGAAAAAGAGAGAAGGGACAATGCTACTATCCATTTTCCACACTTGTGCTTCAAAGTAGCATCACGTTCTTCATATAGAGAGTCTCCTATGATATCACTTTCATATACTAGTGGGGATTTTTCATTATAGAACTTGGCTTGTATATTCCAATGATGGGCTTCCTCAAAATGCCCTAGGTCTTCGTGAGCAAGCAAGTTGGATGCACACCCACTTAGTTTCTTTTGTTGAGCTTCCATATACTTATAGCTCTAGTGCATCCGTTGCATGGCAATCCCTATTCACTCACATTGATATCTATTAATGGCCATCTCCATAGCCTGTTGATACGCCTAGTTGATGTGAGACTATCTTCTCCTTTTTGTCTTCTCCACAACCACCATTCTATTCCACCATAGTGCTATATCCATGGCTCACGCTCATATATTGTGTAAAGATTGAAAAAGTTTGAGAACATCAAAAGTATGAAACAATTTCTTGGCTTGTCATCGGGGTTGTGCATGATTTAAATATTTTGTGTGGTGAAGATAGAGCATAGCTAGACTATCCGATTTTGTAGGGATAACTTTCTTTGGCCATGTTATTTCGAAAAGACATAATTGCTTAGTTAGTATGCTTGAAGTATTATTGTTTTTATGTCAATATTAAACTTTTATCTTGAATCTTTAGGATATGAACATTCATGCCACAATAAAGAAAAAATACATTGAGAAATATGTTAGAAAGCATTCCACATCAAAAATTCTTCTTTTATCATTTACCTACTCGAGGACGAGTAGGAATTAAGCTTGGGGATGCTTGATACGTCTCCAACGTATCTATAATTTTTCATTGATCCATGCTATTATATTATCTCTTTTGGATGTTAATGGGCTTTATTTTACACTTTTGTATCATTTTTGGGACTAACCTATTAACTAGAGGCCCAACCCAAATTGTTGTTTTTTGCCTATTTTAGGGCTTCGAAGAAAAGGAATATCAAAGGGAGTCCAAACGGAATGAAACCTTCGGGAACGTGATTTTCTCAGCAAACGTGATCCAGGAGACTTGGAGTGGCCGTCAAGAAACAAGGGAGGAAGGCACGAGGCAGGGGCACACCTACCCCCCTAGGCGCGCCCTCCACCCTCGTGGGCCCTCCGTTGCTCCACCAACGTACTTCTTCCTCCTATATATATATCCATGTATCCCCCAAACATCCACGGGCACCACGAAAACCTAATTCCACCGCCGCAACCTTCTGTACTCGAGAGATCCCATCTCGGGGCCTTTTCCGAAGCTCCGCCGGAGGGGGCATTGATCACGGAGGGCCTCTACATCAACTCCATGGACTCTCCGGTGATGTGTGAGTAGTTTACTTCAGACCTACGGGTCCATAGTTATTAGCTAGATGGCTTCTTCTCTCTCTTTGGATCTTAGTACAAAGTTCTCCTCGATCTTCTTGGAGATCTATTCGATGTAATCTTATTTTGCGGTGTGTTTGTCGAGATCCGATGAATTGTGGGTTTATGATCCATATTATCTATGAATAACATTTGATTCTCCTCTGAATTCTTTTATGTATGATTGGTTTATCTTTGCAAGTCTCTTCGAATTATCAGTTTGGTTTGGCCTACTAGATTGATCTTTCTTGCAATGGGAGAAGTGCTTAGCTTTGGGTTTAATCTTGCGGTGCTCGATCCCAATGATAGAAAGGGAACCGACACGTATTGTATTGTTGCCATCGAGGATAAAAAGATGGGGTTTATATCACATTGCATGAGTTTATCCCTCTACATCATGTCATCTTCCTTAAAGCATTACTCTGTTCTTATGAACTTAATACTCTAGATGCATGCTGGATAGTGGTCGATGTGTGGAGTAATATTAGTAGATGCATAATCGTTTCGGTCTACTTGTCGTGGACGTGATGCCTATATACATGATCATACCTAGATATTCTCATAACTATGCTCAATTCTATCAATTGCTCGACAGTAATTTGTTTACCCACAGTAATACTTATGCTCTTGAGAGAAGCCACTAGTGAAACCTATGGCCCCCGGATCTATCTTCCATCATATTAATCTTCCAATACTTAGTTATTTCCTTTGCCATTTATTTTACTTTGCATCTTTATCATAAAAATACAAAAAACATTATCTTATCATGTCTATCAGATCTCACTCTCGTAAGTGACCGTGAAGGGCTTGACAACCCCTTTATCGCGTTGGTTACGAGGTTCTTATTTGTTTTTGTAGGTGTGTGGGACTTGAGCGTGATCTCCTACTGGATTGATAACTTGGTTCTCAAAAACTGAGGGAAATACTTACGCTACTATGCTGCATCACCCTTTCCTCTTCAAGGGAAAACCAACGTAGTGCTCAAGAGGTAGCAACAAATATAGTTCTCTTGGTCGAACTGCTTTGGAGTATTCGGTGGAGGAACCCGCCTTGCAATGCCGAAGATAATCTGCATGCCAGACACATCGTCATTGAAGCCTGGTTCAGGGGCTACCGAGGGAGTCCTGGATTATGGGGTCCTCGGGCGTCCGGGCTATGTGACATGGGCCGGACTAGTGGGTCGTGAGGATACAAGATGGAGGGCTTTCCCTCGAGTTCGGATGTGACTCTCCTTGGCGTGGAAGGCAAGCTTAACGTTCAGATAGGAAGATTCCTTTCTCTGTAAACCAAATCGGTACAAACCCTAGCCCCCTCTAGTGTCTATATAAACTGGAGGGTTTTAGTCCATAGGGGCAGTCATAATCATACATGCTAGACATCTAGGGTTTAGCCATTACGATCTCATGGTAGATCAACTCTTGTAACCCCTATACTCATCAAAGTCAATCAAGCAAGACATAGGGGTTTACCTCCATCAAGAGGGCCCGAACCTGGGTAAACATCGTGTCCCCTGCCTCCTATTACCTTTGATCCTTAGAGGCACAGTTCGGGACCCCCTACCCGAGATCTGTCGGTTTTGACACCGACAGCCGTGGAGAGTTGTCTCTGTCCTTTCCTTATCAGGGGCTGGCGTCCATTCTACAATAAACTCTGTCAATGCCCTGCTCTGAATAGTTGAAGTTCTCTCAAACTTCAAACCAAAGCTGGATAACTCCAAAGCCCATTCCAGTATTCTGCCAGTTGCATCAGGGTTTCTGAGTATCCTTTGCAACGGGAAACGAGTAACAACCGTAATCTCATGGGCTTGGAAGTAGTGGCACAGTTTCCTTGAGGCCATAATGAGACCAAAGATCAACTTTTGCACGCCATAGTACCTCGGTCTATCCCCCTGTAATAAGGAGTTGACGAAGTACACTGGGTGCTGCACCACTTTCTTCTTTGCCGCATCCTTGGGGTTGCTCTCGTTGCCGTGCTCATTGTTGTCCTGATCCTTTTCTGACTCTGCCGTGATCTGGCCACTTTCTGCCTCATCCACCTCCCGCTGCGCTACCAAAGCCGCACTGACCACTTGGTTGGTTGCCGCCAAGTATAGCAACAATGGTTCTTGGGGTTTGAGTGCAACCAAGGTAGGCACAGATGGTAGGTAGGCTCTCAATTCCTGCAAAGCTGCATCTGCTTCTAGGGTCCACTTCATAGGTCCCACCTTCTTCAAAACCTTGAGGAACGGCAAGGCACGCTTGGCAGACTTGGAGATGAATCTGCTTAGTGCGTCAACGCATCCCGTCAAGCGCCTCACATCCTTAACTGTCCTTGGCGCTTGGATCTGCTCAGTGGCCTTGATCTTGTCGGGGTTGGCTTCGATCCCCCAATGGGACACGAAGAACCCAAGTAGCTTCCCGGAGGGAACACCCAATACACACTTCTCCGGATTAAGCTTCAAGTTGATCTTGCGCAAATTGGCAAATGTCTCTTCCGAATCCTAGATAAGGGTGTCCTTATCCTTGGTTTTGACCACAATGTCATCCATATAGGTTTCTATATTTTTGTGCAATTGTGGCTCGAAACCAATCCGGACTGCCCTTGCAAAAGTGGACCCAACACTCTTTAATCCGAACGGCATGCGGACAAAGCAGTGAGTACCACATGGTGTGATGAATGATGTCTTCTCTTCATCTTCCTTGGACATGAAGATCTGATGATATCCTGAGTATGCATCCAGAAAGGAGAGCAAATCACATCTCAAAGTAGAATCCACGATCTGGTCAATGCGCGGCAAGGGAAATGGGTCCTTCGAGCAAGCTTTGTTGAGGTCTGTGAAATCAATGCAAAGCCTCCACTTCCCGTTAGCCTTCCGGACCACTACTGGATTTGCTAACCATGTAGGATGCAGTACTCCTCTGACCAAACCAGCTGCCTCTAACTTATTAATCTCTTCGGCAATGAACTGCTGCCTCTCCAAGGCCTGCTTCCTTACTTTCTGCTTGACGGGTCGGGCATGTGGGCAGACAGCAAGGCGGTGCTCAATTACCTCCCTGGGAACGCCGGGGATATCAGATGGTTACCAAGAAAACGCATCGATATTTGCCCACAGGGAGGCAACGAGCACGCTTTCCTATTTGTCATCAAGGTTGGGGCTGATAGTGAAGGTACCATCAATGCCAGCCAGCCCTACTGGGACCTTCTTCACTTGGGGTGCAGCAACCTTGGATCTCTTACTGTTGGAACACTCTGGCACGTCGTCAACGAGTGCCGTGCACTCGGAGGGGGCACGCTTCTCGGACTCCTTGCCGGAGGTCCTACAATCCCTCTTCTTTCCTTTGCTTTCCTTTGCGGGAACTGCTGCTTTCCGCTTCCGCTGCAACTGCATCCCAATACATCTTGTCCACACAGATAATTGCATCCTTCTCATCTGTCACAGCCCCAGATCAGCCCTTGTTTGTTTTTGCTTTAGCATCCATGCAACATGTTTAAATTTTATGAAATTTGAAATGGGGATGACCAAGCCCTAGCACCAAAGCATTGCAAATAGGTTCAACTTCAAAATATTTTCAAAGAACCCAAATTGGTTTGCAAAAATGTTCATGATTACTGGAAAAGGGTGAAAACCATATCCAGAGATGATGGATATTTTTCCAAGACATTTTTGGATTTTTGATTAAACCATATTGTATTTGAATTGGGGCATTTAAATACTGTTAATATTTTTAAATGCTCCAACAATTCTGAAAATAGTTGAGGGCCTCTGTAATAATTCAGTTAATGTCCACAATTATTCTCAGGATTTATAAAAAATGATTTAGTGTCTAAAACTAAATCAAAACAAACTACAGAAAATAGAAATAGAAAAGAGGAAATAAAAGAAAGGGAGAGAAGGCCACCAGGCCACCTACCTAACTTACCTGGCGCCCACTTACCTGGCCCAGCACGGCCCAGCCCATCTCCACTCCCCCTGTCGTCTTCCTCCTCGCCAGAAGGACCGAGGCGTGGCGCGCGCCCGAGAGGCCTCGGCCACCTCCTGCTTCCCCTGGCCACCTCCTGCTTCCTCCTCGACGCCCCGGTGACGCCACGCGCCTCCCCGACCCCCTCTCACCTCTCCCTCACTCGCTGCACCCTCTCTCCCTCCCCTGACTCCCTTCCCCGAGCTCACCCGAGAGTCGCCGTCGCCGCCGTTCGCCATAGCCGCAGCCACCAGCCCTCCCTCGCCCTTCCGCCAGTTCCAGAAGCTCCGCCGCTGACCTCTACACCGTCCCCGCCAAGCCACACGAGCGGACGCGCCCTGCAGCGGCTTCCCCGACCTCTTCTTCAAGCTTCGGCCGCCGAGATCGCCGGCGACCGTGTGCCCTCCCTGACGCCTCCCCGAGCTCCCCGAGGCCACCGTCGCAACCCCTGTGAGCCTCCGGTCGATTCCCCTCTTCTCCCCGCGTCGATTTCGCGCCCTAGCCACAGATGCACATAGCCGAGTTGTGCTCGCCGCCGGCGAAGTCGTCACCATGGCTTGAGCAAGCCCAGCTTGCCCCTGAGCATGTCATCGCGCTCGCGCTGCTCCCAGGAGCCGATCTAGCCCACCCGTTCGTCTCACCGTGCACCACAACGCCGATTCCAAGCACACCCGAACTCCGGCCGCCGCCTTGGAGCTCGCCGTCGTCGGCTCCGGCCACCATAGGTCCGGCCACCACCACCGTTCGACGCGTGCCACTGCGTGCGTTTGAATGCAACTAACCGCGCTCGAAATGATGCCCTGAGGGCGATTTCCGAAGCCCGCCGCCGCATCTGGCCTCGCCGGCGTCATGTCGCCGGTGGGGTTGACCCACTTGACCACGGCGGAACCCCCCCCCCTGGGTCGATGACAGGTGGGGCCAGCCCCTGTTAATTAGTTTAGGTGTTAGATTAGTTAACACTAATTAATTTAGTTAATTATTTAAGCCACTGACATGTGGGCCCAGCCCTGCTGACATTTTCGTTAGTATTAGTTTAACCCTAATCAACCCGGTTAACCAACTGAGTCACTGACACGCGGGACCCACTGTCAGGTTTGACCTGGACCCGCCTAGTTGACCTGCTGACATCAGCATGACCTAGTGCTGACGCAATAAATCATTTTCTGGTTTTAAAATAATTCAGGAAATTCCAGAAAATTGTATAAACTTCTAAAAATCATAGAAATTCAACCGTAACTCCAAATTAAATAATTTATATATGAAAAATTATCAGAAAAATTCAAGGAATCCATCTGTACCATTTTCATGCATGTTAGAACAACTTATAGCTGCTGTATAGCACAAATCAATTAAATGGCATTTGAATAATCACATATGGAGTTTGAATTTGAATCTTGTATTCAAACCAACTTCATTTAATCTGTTGCTAGTTGCATTAGCCCAAAACACATTCATTTTGCCATGTCATGATCATGCATCATATTGTGCATTGCATTGATTGTGTTCCCTTCTGTGTTGCCGGTATTTGTCCCCTCTCGATAGACGTGATACCGATGATGTGATCGTTGACACTGATGAAGACTCAATGCTATCTTCAGAAGTGCCAGGCAAGCAAAACCCCCTTGTTCATTCCGATACAATCCTACTCTCTCGCTCCTGCTCTCTTTTACTGCATTAGGACAACACCGATTCATCTGTTACTTGCTGCGGTAGCTGAACCCCTTTATCCTCTGCATGACCTGTCATTGCCACAGTAAATAGATGAAACCCACTAGCATGAGTAGGAGTTGTTTGAGCCCTGTTGTGCCTACTCATTCATGCTTGTTTGTCATGCCTGCTACTGCTTAGAGTTGAGTCAGGTCTGATTCATCGGGGATGAATCAGAGGTGTGTGAACATGTCCTACTGTGTGTGAGCTAAGTGTGTGAACACGATTTGGTAAAGGTAGCGGTGAGAGGCCATGTAGGAGTACATGGTGGGTTGTCTCATTGCAGCCGTCCTCAGGAACTGAGTTCTGTGTTTGTGATCCATGATTCAGCTACTACCATACATTGGGCCCTGAAATATGACCCCGCTCGACTTCTTATTCACCCTAGTCCTCTGTCCAGGAGTTGCAAGTAGTTTCTGGTGTTTGTAGCTTACTGGAGGCCGTGGACAGCGCTGACCGTAGGGGTGGGCTGTGATGCGGTAGGTACGTGGCACGGTGTACCGGATGCCCGTTTGGTATCTCGGGAACCCTGTTCACATCGTTTGGGGCTGTGAGCGAAACTCCGGCCGGATCTCCTCATGGATGGAACCCGAATAGGCGATAAACCTGGACTAGAGACTTGAGTGTTTAGGTAGGTCGTGGTCTACACCCACGTCGGCTTTCGCTTGAAGTCTGCCGAGCACATGTCGTGTGCAGACGCTAAGTGGTGGAAACATGTATGAAGAAGTACACCCCTGCAGGGTTAACATCATCTATTCGAATAGCCGTGTCCGCGGTAAAGGACTTCTGGGTTGCTTATATCAGTTCATAGACAAGTGAAAGTGGATACTCTAAAATACGCAAGATAAGCGTGAGTGCTATGGATGGCGTTCTCGTAGGGAGACGGGAGCGGATCCATAGTGGTGTATTGATATGGTGAATATGTGGACTCGTGTGCGCCACCTCAAAAGAGTTACTTGCAGTCGTAGTTCAGGATAGCCACCGAGTCAAAGCTGGCTTGCTGCAGTTAAACCCCACCATCCCCTTTGTTGATAATGATGCATATGTAGTTAGTTCTGATGTAAGTCTTGCTGGGTACATTTGTACTCACGTTTGCCTATTTTATGTTTTTGCAGAGAGACTTCGGTCTCACTAGTAGTTCCACGTGGACTTCGACGTTTAGCTTGTTACCTCAGCTACGATCTTGTGCCCTCGGCAGGATCTGGTAGATAGTCAGGCTTCTCAGCCTTTTTCATTTATAGATGTCTGTACTCAGACATGATAGCTTCCGCTTGTGCTTTGACTTGTATGCTCTGATTGTTGGGTCATGAGACCCATGTTTGTAATATCTCGCTCCTCGGAGCCTATTGAATAAATACTTGAGTCGTAGAGTCATGTTGTGATGCCATGTTGTATTTGCACATATCGAGCATATTGTGTGTATGTTATTGAAATGCTTGGTATGTGTGGGATCTGACTATCTAGTTGTTTATCTTTAGTAGCCTCTCTTACCGGGAAATGTCTCCTAGTGTTTCCACCGAGCCATGGTAGCTTGCTACTGCTCCGGAACACTTAGGCTGGCCGGCATGTGTCCTTCTTCGTTCCTGTGTCTGTCCCTTCGGGGAAATGTCACGCGATGAATACCGGAGTCCTGTTAGCCCGCTACAGCCCGGTTCACCGGAGTCCTGCTAGCCCAGTGCTACAGCCTGGATTCACTCGCTGATGACCGACACGTTCGATGCTGGGTCATGGATGCCTGTCCCTGTAAGTCTGTGCCACTTTGGGTTTACGACTAGCCATGTCAGCCCGGGCTCCTTATCATATGGATGCTAGCGACACTGTCATATACGTGTGCCAAAAGGCGCAAACGGTCCCGGGCAAAGGTAAGGCGACACCGTGGGAATACCGTGCGTGAGGCCGCAAAGTGATATGAGGTGTTACATGCTAGATCGATGTGGCATTGAGTCGGGGTCCTGACAGCGTTGGTATCAGAGCTTGACTGCCTGTAGGATTACCAAGCCAAACTGGTCGAAGTTGAGTCTAGAAATTCTTTAGTTATATAAGGGAATTGATTGTGGATGGAACGTAAGGCTCTTTTTACTCCTTATACCTTATGCCCTTCTGATCTGAGTCAACCTCTTCTCTTCCTACGGGGTTAAGGAACTAGGTCTTCTCATCTATCTATCAGGATGACGTGTTACTAATCCGTAGACTTATAGGATTGTTGGATTTAAGTCTCAGTTCAGTTCCTACTACTTCCGTATGTTAATTGTTGATCTCGAAACCTTGATATTGTGCTTCTGAGTGGCTATGCCACCATTTTGTGAATGTCTCAAATCTTTTTGAGCATTTATAGCCGTTATGCTGTCCAAGTCATCCCAGGTCTCTAAACAGTCTGATGCATTTGCAAATCCTTTTCTTCCGTCTCCGATGTCCCTTTTGGTCGGAATAAGCACACTAATCGGTAGGTTGAGGTACTTTGTTGCCTCGGCATAGATGTTGGAGCTATTATTATGACCTTAGGTGTTTAGGAAGTCACCTAGCAATTTAGCAATGCTTTTGTATCCCCAGTGTGATGATTCTGGCCATTATTTTTGAAAGCATCCCGTGATGTTATTAGTTAGTAGGCATTCTATTTCTGGGTTTTGAACCCGAGATTCACTCTACTTACTTCATGTTGATAGTGTTTGCTAGTTCCTTTAGGATATTAGTAACCTTTGCGATAGTCCTCGAGGTCCGTGGTATATCGTTCTTCCAAATACAATGAACCATTCTTGGCAGGAGTTCTTTTGAACCAAAAGATCACAATTAGAGTACTCTTGAGGAGTTCTCCATTCATAAATCGTGACTCTGCCAGTTCTACCTTTCTCCATGGGTTATCCGGAAGAAATATGTTGAACTTGGTTCGACATACTAATCTATGCATCCACAACTCAGAAAATTATATGTTCCTTTGAGTTGTTCTCTTTAGTTGCATTCTGACCCTCGTCTATCAATTGATAGTCAAGAGTATGCGTGCGTTCGTTTATCGATGCCTATTACTCTTGTGGTCCGTCAAGCCATTCTATCGCAGAATGACTAGGAGAAACAAACTCCAGTACCTCTTCCATATCCAGGATTGGGTCAAAGAAGTTGTGCTCCGCAGATCAAATTGCTAATCCAGCTTTTGTTCTGTTCTACCTTGGAGTATTACCATCTTTATATCGGGATTGTTATAGGAATTGCACACCATCCTATGAACTCTTGGTACAGTGATACTTCTTGCCATCATTAGTCATTCCTCGGTCTTCGTGTTGATGCAACCGGAATACCGACAAATGAATTGTGATGTGTGAAATCAATATGCCTAGCAACCTCGTTGCTGGGTAGTTAAAGGACAATAATTTCATTCTTAGTGTGTTGGTTTTTTAATCATCCTTCTAAGACTGATCGTGGTACCTAGTCCTTATTTCGCTGCACCCTTCGATTGATGAGTTAGGATCTTGTCAAATCCTCGCTCTATTGATCATATTGTCTTGCCCTGAAAAGCAAGATTGTTCTCGAGCTTAGTAACATACCGGTGGTTCGTGACTTTCCAAATATCTTCTTGGAAGTGTTACCGGGTTGTTTCCTGACTGTTATGTTGAGCTCGTGATCAAGTTGGTTTCTTGTGAACCACCCTTTCTCCAAGAATCTGTGTTGGATATCCCTGAGCTAGTTGGTTAAGCTAGACAACAACTTGGAGAATTGGAAGATAAAAGCTTGCCTAACTTAGTTCGTTCCAAAGGGATATTCTTGTGTAGTGTGTGTTGAAGAAAGATGATATCTTCATCGATTGGTCCCTATGATCAGTTGCTGGACCTATTGTCTTATCAATCCTTCGATTTGAGTGTGGACTATCGTCAAATCAAACCAGAACCAACGATATTCGTAATGTTGTTTTACTCGTGGTTGATCCCTCGAGCATACACCACTATATCTTTTGGGTCTGACCAATGCTATCACTTGTTCACTTAAATATGGAATTCCTTTTAAAAAGGAAACCCAGATGAATTGTTGTTGAGCCCATTGAAAACATCCTTATCTCCTCCATAATCTTGTTGGACAACAAGTTAGTGTTGGAAACTTTTGAAAGCATTTTCTTTATGCTAGCTCATGAAGTATGTGTTTGATGAAAGGAGTGACTTCCTCTTATACACGTGCATTTGGTGAAAGTTGCTGCCGTGAATTTGAGAAAGTTAATGTTGTTTCCTTTGGAATCATCCCAAATCAGTCATGCACACGTGCGAAGAATTCTGTGGTTTGAAGACTTGCAACCTTCATTCCATATGTGTCCCGAGCACACCAAGCCACTGATTGATTTGTTCAAGGAGAAGAAGTTCCTTCATAAGAGCTAATCATATGACTTATGCAAGGACTTCGTTATCCACGGTGATGGTTCCCAACCAGAACTCGGTAGTGTTTTATTGTAAGACTACCACGTGGTCATGCTTGTCTAGGACATCGTGTTCACATGTTGTAGCAGAACCAGCTCATGTTTTGGAGCTTACTATCGTAGTTCATTCCCCGAGAATCTCGCAACGTCATCTCGTCGATTTGTGTTGCAAACTTTCGTTTTTCTTCCTAGACTCGATGAGTCTGGAATATCCTGACACCAACCAGATCTGAATCTCAGGCAGATGTGATGGTTGGAACATTTCCCAAGAACTATAATATTGGTCTCTCGATAACCGGTAAGGTGGATGTCGTGGCCAACACGCCCATCCGGTAGACCTATTATTATAGTATCTTGTTTGAGGAAGTTGGCCACCTTCCCATAAGGACTTCGTAGGATTTACTCCCTAGTTGTGCCTTATGATTTTTTTGTCTTTCCGAAGGCCGACCTTTACTTGATGTTCTAGATACCAGACCATTTCTATGAATGGGTTACACTAGCACATCAAGGAGAACATTAGAAGCGGAGTGCTAAATGTCTCTCGGTCGATCATCCAAATTTTGTTCCTTGGCTTCGCTAAGGTGTAATCTGAGAAGGTGTTATCTTCCTTTGCGTCTGCATCATCCATCATTAGCCATCATGGTAGTATGTTGTGTTGCCAGGATCCTTGACACGGATGTTGGTAAAACCTTGATGATTATGGAAATGCTCAAGTTCTTGAGAGCACGCACAAGCGCTACGTGTTATCATCGGCACTAACTGGGATTGCTCTCAGTTTCCTCGGCAATGCTATGACCTTTCAAACAGTGAATTCACTCTCTATTGTTGGGTTCTTCCCCAGTTACCAGAATCATTCCCAGCATTTGCATTTTGTTCCCAGCTTGCACCGCCAATGTGCCATTCTACCATGGGTCTCTTCCATTTCCGGTGATAAGCAAATTCATCCATTACGTTGTCTTCAACAAGGTAATCCACATCATCCAAGTCCGAGTATGCCATTCTACCGACCCCCTCCAAACGATCGCTCGAGAATTGCCTTAGGCTGGTATAAAGAGTTTCAATGATCTTTGAATCAAAGGTAATTCTTTTTGCCACTTAAGGGGATATTTCTACGAGTCACCTTCCCTAAGGTGCATCGTTATGGTATCATGGCAATTCAACTCCTCGCTACGTTGACAGCCGGTCACCACATTCTTAAGTCTGGAATTGTTGTCTACCTAGTGAACCCTCATCATCTGTTCCACTCCATTCCTCTAGAGGTGTGCTTCGTCTCTCAGCTCGAGAGATGTTGCTATGTCTCATTCTGTGAGTTAATCCTGAGTTATTCGACCTTCAAGAAGACCGATCCTTCTAGAGTCTCCTTCTCCTCTCATTGTCATAATAACTGGAGTTCTCAGAGCAAGACTTCGAGACAAAGATGGTGATCGAAACAACGTTCCTATGAAGTGCAACCTGGATCGTGAAGATTATACTAGTTTGTGTTCCCCCTTCACCTTACCCTACGCTTGAATCTCGGGACGAGATTTTTGTTTAGTGGGGGTGAGCTGTCACAGCCCCAGATCAGCCCTTGTTTGTTTTTGCTTTAGCATCCATGCAACATGTTTAAATTTAATGAAATTTGAAATGGGGATGACCAAGCCCTAGCACCAAAGCATTGCAAATAGGTTCAACTTCAAAATATTTTCAAAGAACCCAAATTGGTTTGCAAAAATGTTCATGATTACTGGAAAAGGGTGAAAACCATATCCAGAGATGATGGATATTTTTCCAAGACATTTTTGGATTTTTGATTAAACCATATTGTATTTGAATTGGGGCATTTAAATACTGTTAATATTTTTAAATGCTCCAACAATTCTGAAAATAGTTGAGGGCCTCTGTAATAATTCAGTTAATGTCCACAATTATTCTCAGGATTTATAAAAAATGATTTAGTGTCTAAAACTAAATCAAAACAAACTACAGAAAATAGAAATAGAAAAGAGAAAATAAAAGAAAGGGAGAGAAGGCCACCAGGTCACCTACCTAACTTACCTGGCGCCCACTTACCTGGCCCAGCACGGCCCAGCCCATCTCCACTCCCCCTGTCGTCTTCCTCCTCGCCAGAAGGACCGAGGCGTGGCGCGCGCCCGAGAGGCCTTGGCCACCTCCTGCTTCCCCTGGCCACCTCCTGCTTCCTCCTCGACGCCCCGGTGACGCCACGCGCCTCCCCGACCCCCTCTCACCTCTCCCTCACTCGCTGCACCCTCTCTCCCTCCCCTGACTCCCTTCCCCGAGCTCACCCGAGAGTCGCTGTCACCGCCGTTCGCCATAGCCGCAGCCACCAGCCCTCCCTCGCCCTTCCGCCAGTTCCAGAAGCTCCGCCGCTGACCTCTACACCGTCCCCGCCAAGCCACACGAGCGGATGCGCCCTGCAGCGGCTTCCCAGACCTCTTCTTCAAGCTTCGGCCGCCGAGATCGCCGGCAACCGTGTGCCCTCCCTGACGCCTCCCCGAGCTCCCCGAGGCCACCGTCGCAACCCCTGTGAGCCTCCGGTCGATTCCCCTCTTCTCCCCGTGTCGATTTCGCACCCTAGCCACAGATGCACATAGCCGAGTTGTGCTCGCCGCCGGCGAAGTCGTCACCATGGCTTGAGCAAGCCCAGCTTGCCCCTGAGCATGTCATCGCGCTCGCGCTGCTCCCAGGAGCCGATCTAGCCCACCCGTTCGTCTCACCGTGCACCACAACGCCGATTCCAAGCACACCCGAACTCCGGCCGCCGCCTTGGAGCTCGCCGTCGTTGGCTCCGGCCACCATAGGTCCGGCCACCACCACCGTTCGACGCGTGCCACTGCGTGCGTTTGAATGCAACTAACCGCGCTCGAAATGATGCCCTGAGGGCGATTTCCGAAGCCCGCCGCCGCACCTGGCCTCGCCGGCGTCATGTCGCCGGTGGGGTTGACCCACTTGACCACGGCGGAACCCCCCTTGGGTCGATGACAGGTGGGGCCAGCCCCTGTTAATTAGTTTAGGTGTTAGATTAGTTAACGCTAATTAATTTAGTTAATTATTTAAGCCACTGACATGTGGGCCCAGCCCTGCTGACATTTTCGTTAGTATTAGTTTAACCCTAATCAACCCGGTTAACCAACTGAGTCACTGACACGCGGGACCCACTGTCAGGTTTGACCTGGACCCGCCTAGTTGACCTGCTGACATCAGCATGACCTAGTGCTGACGCAATAAATCATTTTCTGGTTTTTAAAATAATTCAGGAAATTCCATAAAATTGTATAAACTTCTAAAAATCATAGAAATTCAACCGTAACTCCAAATTAAATAATTTATATATGAAAAATTATCAGAAAAAATCAAGGAATCCATCTGTACCATTTTCATGCATGTTAGAACAACTTATAGCTGCTGTATAGCACAAATCAATTAAATGGCATTTTAATAATCACATATGGAGTTTGAATTTGAATCTTGTATTCAAACCAACTTCATTCAATCTGTTGGTAGTTGCATTAGCCCAAAACACATTCATTTTGCCATGTCATGATCATGCATCATATTGTGCATTGCATTGATTGTGTTCCCTTCTGTGTTGCCGGTATTTGTCCCCTCTCGATAGACGTGATACCGATGATGTGATCGTTGACACTGATGAAGACTCAATGCTATCTTCAGAAGTGCCAGGCAAGCAAAACCCCCTTGTTCCTTCCGATACAATCCTACTCTCTCGCCCCTGCTCTCTTTTAATGCATTAGGACAACACCGATTCATCTGTTACTTGCTGCGGTAGCTGAACCCCTTTATCCTCTGCATGACCTGTCATTGCCACAGTAAATAGATGAAACCCACTAGCATGAGTAGGAGTTGTTTGAGCCCTGTTGTGCCTACTCATTCTTGCTTGTTTGTCATGCCTGCTACTGCTTAGAGTTGAGTCAGGTCTGATTCATCGGGGATGAATCAGAGGCGTGTGAACATGTCCTACTGTGTGTGAGCTAAGTGTGTGAACACGTTTTGGTAAAGGTAGCGGTGAGAGGCCATGTAGGAGTACATGGTGGGTTGTCTCATTGCAGCCGTCCTCAGGAACTGAGTTTTGTGTTTGTGATCCATGATTCAGCTACTACCATACATTGGGCCCTGAAATATGACCCCGCTCGACTTCTTATTCACCCTAGTCCTCTGTCCAGGAGTTGCAAGTAGTTTCTGGTGTTTGTAGCTTACTGGAGGCCGTGGACAGCGCTGACCGTAGGGGTGGGCTGTGATGCGGTAGGTACGTGGCACAGTGTACCGGATGCCCGTTTGGTATCTCGGGAACCCTGTTCACATCGTTTGGGGCTGTGAGCGAAACTTCGGCCGGATCTCCTCATGGATGGAACCCGAATAGGCGATAAACCTGGACTAGAGACTTGAGTGTTTAGGTAGGTTGTGGTCTACACCCACGTCGGCTTTAGCTTGAAGTCTGCCGAGCACATGTCGTGTGCAGACGCTAAGTGGTGGAAACATGTATGAAGAAGTACACCCCTGCAGGGTTAATATCATCTATTCGAATAGCCGTGTCCGCGGTAAAGGACTTCTGGGTTGCTTATATCAGTTCATAGACAAGTGAAAGTGGATACTCTAAAATACGCAAGATAAGCGTGAGTACTATGGATGGCGTTCTCGTAGGGAGACGGGAGCGGTTCCATAGTGGTGTATTGGTTGGTGAATATGTGGACTCGTGTGCGCCACCTCAAAAGAGTTACATTGCAGTCGTAGTTCAGGATAGCCACCGAGTCAAAGCTGGCTTGCTGCAGTTAAACCCCACCATCCCCTTTGTTGATAATGATGCATATGTAGTTAGTTCTGATGTAAGTCTTGCGGGGTACATTTGTACTCACGTTTGCCTATTTTATGTTTTTGCAGAGAGACTTCGGTCTCACTAGTAGTTTCGCGTGGACTTCGACGTTTAGCTTGTTACCTCAGCTACGATCTTGTGCCCCGGCAGGATCTGGTAGATAGTCAGGCTTCTCAGCCTTTTTCAGTTATAGATGTCTGTACCCAGACATGATAGCTTCCGCTTGTGCTTTGACTTGTATGCTCTGATTGTTGGGTCATGAGACCCATGTTTGTAATATCTCGCTCCTCGGAGCCTATTGAATAAATTACTTGAGTCGTAGAGTCATGTTGTGATGCCATGTTGTATTTGCACATATCGAGCATATTGTGTGTATGTTATTGAAATGCTTGGTACGTGTGGGATCTGACCATCTAGTTGTTTATCTTTAGTAGCCTCTCTTACGGGGAAATGTCTCCTAGTGTTTCCACCGAGCCATGGTAGCTTGCTACTGCTCCGGAACACTTAGGCTGGCCGGCATGTGTCCTTCTTCGTTCCTGTGTCTGTCCCTTCGGGGAAATGTCACGCGATGAATACCGGAGTCCTGTTAGCCCGCTACAGCCCGGTTCACCGGAGTCCTGCTAGCCCAGTGCTACAGCCTGGATTCACTCGCTGATGACCGACACGTTCGATGCTGGGTCATGGATGCCTGTCCCTGTAAGTCTGTGCCACTTTGGGTTTACGACTAGCCATGTCAGCCCGGGCTCCTTATCATATGGATGCTAGCGACACTGTCATATACGTGTGCCAAAAGGCGCAAACGGTCCCGGGCAAAGGTAAGGCGACACCGTGGGAATACCGTGCGTGAGGCCGCAAAGTGATATGAGGTGTTACATGCTAGATCGATGTGGCATTGAGTCGGGGTCCTGACATCATCTGACGGAATAGTGAGGACTCCCAATGGCCCAAGCATTTTCAAGGTGTTGTAAGCATAGTGGAATGCTGCCATGAACTTGGCCAGGGCTGGTCATCCAAGAATCCCATTGTACGGCAGGGGGAGATCAACCACATCAAACACAATCTTCTTAGTCCAATAGTTCAGTTCTCCCCCAAACGTCACTGGCAACGTAATCTTTCCCATAGGATGACTCCTGCTGGAATTAACTCCTTGAAACGTGTCGGTGGCCTCTAGCTCCTCTTCTCCTATCTGAAGTTTGCTGATAATTGCTGGGGAAATCAGATTCAACCCGGCCCCGCCATCCACTAACATCTTTGTGACCTTGAGGTTGCGAATTGTTGGGGAGACCAACAACGGCAAACACCCTACCGCCGTGGTGCGGCAAGGGTGATCCTCCTCATCAAAGATGATGGGCATGCGGGACCACTTGAGCAGCTTTCGGGCCTCTGGCGCTGCTTCCACAACATTTACCTCTCGTGCCCATCGCTTGAGTTGGCGATGAGAGGTGTGCAAAGATGCACCTCCATCAATGCATAGGGCATCAGTGGCCTTCTGAAATTCCTGCTCAGTAGTTTCCTCTTCATCCCCTCCATCACCGGCATCATCACAGTTTTCCTTATCCTGGCCCCTGACGGGCTTTCCTTGGTTCCGAAAGGGTCTGCCGGGGCGATTTGCTTCACCACCTCGGCCCTTACCGCCAGTAGCATTTTGACCTTTCTCCTTATCACACTTATCATACTCTGCCCTATGTCTCTTGACAAGCTGCTCAACCTGATAACACTCCTGAAGGTCGTGGCCTTTGGCCGGTGGATTTTGTAGTACGGCCCATCACCTTTCCCAACTTTTTCCATGGCAGCGCACTCGTGCGCGTTGGTCCTAAACAAACGGTTTTTTACCCCTTTCCGCAACGGCATTTGGAACCGTCGCCAAGTGAGTGTGAGTGATAGGGGGTCCTTCCCACACGACCCAGAAACCGTCAGGGATACGCCCTCCTGGCACACACGTTCAGCAAAATGAGGTCATGTGCGACCGGTGAGCACTCAAATATGGAAATACGTACATTAGAGCTAAAAATACAATTATACAGAGAAATTGTTTCCGGTCGCAAGTACATCCCACACAGTCAGTCCCCGCTAAACGTTTCCGTTCGTATGCACATCCCACACAGTCGCTCAAAGGGAAACGTTTCTGTTCACAGTACATCGCACACAATTTTTCCCGTTAAATCATTTGCGTTATTGAATGTAGCACACACGGTCCGTAGAAGAAACTGTGCGGCAAAGGCTGTCCATGACACCAAGTTTTTATGTGGTAAACGTTTATGCAAGGTGGCCTAATGCAAACAGTTTTCAAGAGAAAGTCGTGTGTGATTGGTCATTGATCCAACACAGTTTATTCCTAGAAACTGTGTGCATTTCCTGAGGTCATCGCCCATGGTATTTTTTTCAACAATTGTTTGCAATATCAAAACCCAATTAGCAGGCTAATTCGCCATTAGCAGGCTAATTTCCCTATTATTAATAATCCATTTATTAATCTAATTGACATTCATATTAAGCACACAATATATTGCATTTCCATATTAAGGAAGCAGAATTCATAATTGAAATACATCAGAGTACAACATGATATAGCTTTAGCACTCAGCTACCCCATTACACAACTGCACCAGGAGCAAGTTCCACATGCAACATGTAGAACTTTTCAAAATTAGCATCATTGATAGTATATAGATAGATGCATCTCATCTAGAAAACCGCTGAAGCAAAAGGCGAATATTGAGCTTCATTCATGTTGAAGGTCTTTGCAACTTTAGGCCAGTGCATGTGGATGATTGACCGTCCGTCCTTCGACCTCTTCAGGAACACTGCAATATTGAACCATGGGTGTTGTATGAAAACCTTCCTCGCCTCCTGACCATACAGGTGGTTTGAGAGGTAATCATCAGTGAACTATTTTGGAAAGGCCTGAAAACAAGGATGTGCATAAATATCTTCTCTATATTGGAAATGGGGCAAAGGAATAAAAAAAGGCAAGGTATAATAGTTAGTACCATCTTGTAGCGAACTGATGTCTCCTTCATTGTGCAGACAAAGATCTTGTTGTTTTTTGTCGCTAATTTCTTTATCCTAACAATCTTTCTGAGTTTCTTGATTTGATTGATATTCATGGACAACTCATTTCCCCATATGCAAAAAGGGTCGAACAGTGGGTCAAAACCTCTGGCAACAGGACCTACATGTACAAGACCAAATTGTTAAAACCAAAATATTAGAATGGTTCCTACAATTGCACAATAATTTGCTATTAGACAACGGACCGTGAACGTGCTAACCTTGATTGTAAACCTTGGTGCTTCCCATTGTTTCCATACAACACATATAAGGTAGTTAGTCATCAGGTTAAGTAAGAGTTCGCATGCTATCAGTAAAATATATTGATGAAAAATAAGCACATTGCAGATTCATCAGATTAATTGAAGCCACACGGAAAACCCATTTACCCAAACCAAGCATGATTAAGAACTAGGAAATATAGCACTTGTATATGTTTCTCATGTATTAAGTGCAGCCAAATTCGATTTATTCCTCACATGCACAACAATACAAAATTCTACCCACGACAGTTGGACATCGCATTGCAGAATTGAACCAAGCAGTTAACTAAACACCACAATAAATGAACTAAACATTAATTGAGCACCACATTGCACAATATAACATTGAACCAAGTAGTTAACTAAACATCACAACAAATGAACCAAACATTAACTGAACACCACATTGCACAATATAACATACTCCTAATAGAAGATCGGAGAGTTAACCAAACAGTTAACTACAACCAATTGTAGCAATTGTATTTGTTACTCATGTATTTACTATAGCCAAATTCAATTTATTCCTCACATGGTATACAATAACATAATGCACCCACAATTTTGTAAAGATAATTTCGATTTATTTCTCACATGGAAGACAATACAAAATTGCAGCCTGAAGAATTGAATATCACATTGCAGAATTGAACCAAATAGTTAACTGCAGACGACAACTAATTAAAAAATAGTTAATAAGCGAGCACCACACTGCACGACATATAGAACATATACACTAGAGCAACAGATTGCATGATGAAATTAGATAGCACAATTCACTAAATTTTGTGAAGGAAAGGCAGGAGCAGCACAAGCAACGGGTAAACCGAGCATGCTTAACCAGCGTAGCTAGAAAATTGGCAGCCATCGCGACCTCATCCGCGCGTGCGGCCGCGATTGGCTTGTCCGCTGCCAAATGTCGCTTGAGGTCCTGGCTATACTGCGTGCACCATGGCTTAGGTCAGCGCTTATTTGGTGGAGGGGGCGGTGATTTGGGTGGAAGGTGTCGCGCTCGCGCCGGCGGTCGGGGCATGTGGGATGTGGAAGGAGGAGGAGGATGGGGGTCGGGTGTGGATTACCTGCCTGGATAGAGGAGGCCGAGCAGCGTGAAGGAGGGTCGCTGGCGAGGAGGCGGCGGTGCTGCAAGCAAGGAGTGAAGGTTTCAACTTGGAAAGGAAGGCGGAAAGAGGGGAAATGTGGCTTCTGGTAAGGGGGACAGGGCGCGGAGGTAGATATTTCCGCAGAAGCCGAAAATCTGGAATCGCTTCTGCCAAAAAATGGCGCACAAAGTGTCATCAGACACGGTCCCTTATTCAGAACTGTGTACGATATGTGGACATCACAAACGACTCGGATAGCTTAACCCGTGTGTGATGAGTTTGAACGTCAAAAGTTTTGGTTCAAATTTCCATGGTTACAGTGGTCATCCACGTCATTGCATAATTTGGGTACACAAAGGAGACTACAACACACCCACACTTCTTAATCGAGCAAGTTCAGCAATTAAACAGAGCTAGCTAACCTAAACATTACTCTAACAAATTAAAGATCGGTGCTCTTAATTAAACAAAACATAGTGTACTACTATGGCTGGTGCTCGTCGATCTCCGCCGCCACCTCCATGTCCAGCTCGCGCCCGACGGTCTCCTGGGGAAGGGGCTCCATCGCATCCATCGCACCATACTCGGCAAGCATCTCACCATCCGCATCCGCCATCTCTTTGGAAAATGCCGCAACGAGCTGGGCGTGGGCGGACGCGATCTGGCTTGGACGGGCTCCGTCGTTGCAAGGTATGCGGCGGAGGAGCGTGTTGGAAATATGCACTAGAGGCAATAATATATTGGTTATTATTATATTTCCTTGTTCATGATAATTTTCTATTGTTCATGCTATAATTGTATTAACTGGAAACCCTAATACATGTGTGAGTACATAGATCACAACATGTCCCTAGTAAGCCTCTAGTTGACTAGCTCGTTGATCAATAGATGGTTGTGATTTCCTAACCATGGACATTGGATGTCGTTGATAATGGGATCACATCATTAGGAGAATGATGTGATGGACAAGACCCAATCCTAAGCATATCACAAGATCGTGTAGTTCGTTTGCTAGAGCTTTTCTAATGTCTAGTATCATTTCCTTAGACCATGAGATTTTGCAACTCCCAGATACCGTAGGAATGCTTTGGGTGTACTAAACGTCACAACGTAAGTGGGTGGCTATAAAGGTGCACTACAGGTATCTTCGAAAGTGTCTGTTGGGCTGGCACGAATCGAGACTGGGATTTGTCACTCCGTATGATGGAGAGGTATCTCTGGGCCCACTCGGTAATGCATCATCATAATGAGCTCAATGTGACTAAGGAGTTGGTCACGAGATCATGCTTTACGGAACGAGTAAAGATAATTGCCGGTAACGAGATTGAACGAGGTATGGGGATACCGACAATCGAATCTCGGGCAAGTAACATACCGATAGATAAAGGGAATTGCATATGGGATTGATTGAATCCTTGACATTGTGGTTCATCCGAGGAGATCATCATGGAACGTGTGGGAGCCAATATGGGTATCCAGATCCCGCTATTGGTTATTGGCCGGAGAGGTGTCTCGGTCATGTCTGCATGGTTCCCGAACTCGTAGGGTCTACACACTTAAGGTACAGTGACGCTAGAGTTGTAACGGGAATAGTATGTGGTTACCGAAGGTAGTTCGGAGTCCCGGATGAGATCCTGTACGTCACGAGGAGTTCCGGAATGGTCCGGAGGTGAAGAGAAATATATTGGACGAAGGGTATTGGAGTCCGGAAGTGTTCCGAGGGTACCAGGCTATGGCCAGGATGACCGAAAGGTGTTTCGGGAGCCCCGACAAGTGTTGCAGGGCCTCATGGGCCAATGTGAGGGGGCAAACCAGCCCGCTAAGGGGTTGTGCTCCACCCTTTTCCCACATTACCTGGGGAGGTGGGGCGCCTCCACCTGGCTTGGGAGGCAAGCCTCCACCTGCTTGGCTTGGGGGGCAAGTCTCCCTAGGGTTTTCCTAGGGAGATCCAATCTGCCCTGGCCGCCGCCCCTTAGGGGAAACCCTAGGGAGCCTCTCCCTCTCCCCTTCCCCCTATATATAGTGAGGGGGTGGGAGGGAAGCCATGACCCTTCCCCTGGCGCAGCCCCTCTCCCACCTCCAACACCTTCTCCTCCTCCTCTGTAGTGCTTGGCGAAGCCCTGCCAGAGAACCACGAGCTCCTCCATCACCACGCCGTCGTGCTGCTGGAGTTCTCCCTCAACTTCTCCTCTCCCCTTTCTGGATCAAGAAGGAGGAGACGTCCCTGGGCTGTACGTGTGTTGAACGTGGAGGCGCCGTTCGTTCAGCGTTTGGACCGGATCTTTCGCGAGTTGAATCGCCGCAAGTACGACTCCATCAACCGCGTTCTTGTAACGCTTCTGCTTAGCGATCTTCAAGGGTATGAAGATGCACTCCCTCTCTCTCGTTGCTAGCATCTCCTTGATTGATCTTGGTGACACGTACGATTTTTTTGAATTATTGCTACGTTCCCCAACAGTGCTATCAGAGCTAGGTCTATGCATAGATTCTTTGCACGAGTAGAACACAAAGTAGTTGTGGGCGATGATTTGCTTGATTTGCTTACCGTAACTAGTCTTATCTTGATTCGACGGCATTGTGGGATGAAGCGGCCCAGACTGACCTTACACGTACGCTTATGTGAGACTGGTTCCACCGACAGACATGCACTTGATGCATAAGGTGGCTAGCGGGTGTTTGTCTCTCCCACTTTAGTCGGATCGGATTCGATGAAGAGGGTCCTTATGAAGGGTAAATGGCAATTGGCATATCACCATTGTGGCTTTTGCGTAGGTAAGAAACGTTCTTGCTAGAAACCCATAGCAGCCACGTAAAACATGCAACAACAATTAGAGGACGTCTAACTTGTTTTTGCAGGGTATGCTATGTGATGTGATATGGCCAAAAGGATGTGATGAATTATATATATATGATGTATGAGATTGATCATGTTCTTGTAATAGGATTCATGACTTGCATGTCGATGAGTATGACAACCGGCATGAGCCATAGGAGTTGTCTTAATTTATTGTATGACCTGCGTCTCAATGAAAAACGCCATGTAATTACTTTACTTTATTGCTAACTGTTAGCCATAGTAGTAGAAGTAATAGTTGGCGAGACAACTTCATGAAGACACGATGATGGAGATCATGATGATGGAAATCATGGTGTCATGCCGGTAACGAAGGTGATCATGCCACGCCTCGAAGATGGAGATCAAAAGGCGCAAGATGATATTGGCCATATCATGTCACTTTATGATTTGCATGTGATGTTTATCATGTTTGCATCTTATTTGGTTAGAACGACGGTAGCATAAATAAGATGATCCCTCACAAAATTTCAAGGAAGTGTTTCTCCTAACTGTGCACCATTGCAAAGGACCATTGTTTCGAAGCACCACGTGATGATCGGGTGTGATAGATTCTAACATTCCCATACAACGGGTGTAAGCCACATTTACACATGCGAAACACTTAGGTTGACTTGACAAGCCTGACATGTACAGACATGGCCTTGGAACACAAGAGACCGAAAGGTCGAACATGAGTCATATAGTAGATGCGATCGACATGCACTACAAAACAAATGCACTCCCGTGATGATACGTGTTTGTCACAGTAGGTCACGTTTTCTGTCATGCATGTACATCCATGAAAAATTTATGACAGAATCAAGATAGTCATACATGTGATGTCGTAGAAGTGTTCCATGACATTACCAACATTATCATCACGGAAGTGTCCACTTCCATGAGGATAAATCGCGCATCATAGAAGTGCTTTCGTCAAGGGTGACCGACACATGGCATGCACCATAACGGAATGCCGTTAAGCTATCAGGTCCGGTTTTGGATCCGATAACCCGTTAACAGCCCGGACCAATGGGGATTTTCCACATGTAAAATCATCATTGGCCGAAGGAAACACAGGTTGCCTCACCGTTGGGATATATGTCATCCACTCATTGGACAGGAGGCGCCTATGATAGGTCGACACGTGGCACGACCTAATAGTGGCCCATTCCGGTGAAAAAGGCTGGCCCAGTAAAAAATAGTAGGCCGGCCCATATAAGGCATACTTGTGTCAGGTCCATTTAAGCCCACGACCCATACGAGATGTGCCAATTCGGCCCGTTAAAGATTTGACACGATTGCATCCCATCATAAGTTCGAGCCCGTTAACAGCCCGCTATATATTTGGGCTCAATATCGGCCCGATGAGATTTTGGCCTGTTAACGGCCCATTCAGTGGATGGGCCAATTTTCACGATGTACATCTTTCGGCGTTTTAGCGACCCATTTAAATATTGGGCTAATTTCCTGCCCGGTGTGTCTTTCAGCCTGTTGACGGCCCATAAATCAGTTGGGCCATTTGTAGTCGGACCTGAGTTTTGGCCTTTTAGCGACCCATTTAAGTGTTGGGCCAATTTCCGGCCCGGTGTCTTTCAGCCTGGTGACGGCCCATATATCCGTTGGGCCATTTGTAGTCGGACCTGAGTTTTGGCCTTTTAGCGACCCATTTCAGTGTTGGGCCAATTCCCGGCCCTGTGTGCCTTTCAGCCCGTTAACGGACCATAAATGAGTTGGGCCATTTGTAGTCGGACCTGAGTTTTGGCCTTTTAATGGCCCATGCCCTTCATGGTCCAATACCAGCCCGGTTTCTCTTTCGGCCCGCTAAAGGCCCACAACACAGTTGGGCCATTTACAATACGACCTGACTTTCAGCCTCTTAGCGGCCCATGCTCTTCATGGTCCAGTACAAGCCCGCTGTCTCTTTCGGCCTACTAAAGGCCCACAGTATAGTTGGGCCATATGTAGCCCGAACTTAGTAACGACCTGTTAACGGCCCGTGAAATCAATTGGGCCCACCTGTTGCCGCTTCGATGTCAGCCTGTTAACAACCAGGGAGTTAAGAGGGCCGACCATTAACTTTTGGCCTGGTAATGGCCCATTAACTTAATGGGCCCACTAAAGTTCGTACATGTCTTTAGGCCAAATTAGATAATTTGAGCCCATTACAACGAGCAATTATGCACAGGACCAAAACCGATCAAGGAAAGGTACGGCATACAGGGAAAACGTTGCACATCCAGCATATATTACAGGAAATTACATCCACTAGACAATCAAAGATTGATGCCAGTGCAAATAAATGAACAGAACCTAACGATCTACAACGTCACAATCTGCAACCTCAGCACGGATGACGCCCATAAGCACGTGGGCAAGTTCTTGCTACTTTGCTACACTATCTCTGAAAACATTGATCAGTTGTTGTGTTGCACGACTCTGCACCTATGATTCCTCCACCATTTCCATCATTCCTTCAGCCATTAATTGGTTCACAAACATACATTTTTTTGTTGCATTCAAGACAGAGGATACTGAACAGATTCAGATGGCGATTTTGCCAGGCTTGTATTATTGATAGTGGAGAGTGTCTCGACCACTTCATCATAACATAAATTAGGAGGGGAACCAAACAGATTAATCATGAGTTATTGGCATA
Organism: Triticum aestivum; assembly: GCF_018294505.1. NCBI lineage: Eukaryota > Viridiplantae > Streptophyta > Magnoliopsida > Poales > Poaceae > Triticum > Triticum aestivum. Next base: position 150,672,484 of record NC_057803.1, on the reverse strand, counting down.
TTGCCTGGCCTAATTTGTTGGAAAGAAACAATGGGGTTGCCTTGCTGTTTTCAGAGTTTGTCTTCTTATCTTCAGCAGCCTGCACCAAATTAAGACACTAGCATTGCTATCATTGGCCAAGTCAGATAATAGGAAAGCAACATTGGCACAACAAACGTTTGGGCAACTAGCCAACACCAAATTAACACAGTATGGCACAGCTATCCTCAGCCAGGTAAGGTACTACGAAAGCAACATTGACACAATGAATGAATGGGAACCAGACCAGCACTACAATTTAGTAATGTGCATGATATGAGATAGTACACTCATGCAGCTCAGTATGAAAAACTACCAGGCAGTTTTCTTTACAAAAATCAACATTGACGCCTTTAACATTTTGCTACAACTAATTTTAGATCAAAAAAAGGTTGGATTCACACCGATTAACAAAATACATGCTAATGTAAAAATATAGTGATATACAACAGGTACTTACATCAGCATTGGAGCATAGAGAATTCCCGCAAGATATTTTCCTCGAATACAATCCCAATGAAGGAAATATTCTATCATTTAACCTTATTTTCGAAAAGAGAGATGGGTAAGAAACATGTAGAAAATATGATCAGAATGCTATAAAATTTCATGATGCGAGAATACGCACACACTTCTTAGAATGGAGTTGACATTATTTTGGTGGACTGGAGTGGACTAGTTCTTTAGCCACTGGAATCTGCTTATTATCAGTGGGAGTTGGGTTTCTCTGTGCTGGAGCAGTATCTATGCAAAATGGAGTTGGTTTATTATCTCATGGCGTTTGGATCTTTTGCAAAGACCTGGTTTGTAATCCTTCAGATTCTAACATAGCCGTCTTCCCCTTGCATGCCTTATATAGAAGAATGGTGCTTCAATTATAAAACATGCTACAGTAGAGATGGAATAGGTACTGAAGAATAGAAAGGCATGACATATTGACATGTATTCCCTCCACCCAGAAATAAATGGATGGGTCTAGGCGTATTTCAGTTCTAGATACATCCAGTTTTATCCATTTCTGCGACATGTAATCCGGATGGAGGGAGTATGATGTAAGAGCTAGGGATACGACAGGAGAACACAGTAAAAAACACTAAAACCCCACTACATAACCAAAGTAATCAAACCCACTGATATGAGATAGTACACTCATGCAACTCAGGATGCAAAACTACCACGCAGTTTTCCTTACAAAAATCAACATTGTGGCCTTTAATCATACATTTTGCTACAACTAAATTTAGATCAGATAAAGGTTGGATTCACGCTGATTAACAAAATACATGCTGATGTAAAAATATAGTGATATACAACAGGTACTTACATCTGCATTGGAGTACAGAGAATTCCTGCAAGAATCTTTCCTCACAGACGATACCAGTGCAGGAATTCTTCTATCTGTTAAGCTTATTTTCTAAAAGAGAGATGGGTAAGAAATATGTAGAAAATATGATCAGCATGCTATAAAATTTCATGATGCAAGGATATGCACATGCTTCTTAGAATGGAGTTGACATTTTTTTGCTGGACTGGAGCGGACTAGTTCTTTGGCCACTTGAATCTGCTTATTATCAGTAGGAGTTGGGTTTCTCTATGCTGGAGCAGTAACTATAAAAACTGGAGTTGGTTTATTATCTCCTGGCGTTTGGATCTTTTGCAAAGACCTGGTTTGTAACCCTTCAGATTCTAACATAGTCGTCTTCCCCTTGCATGCATTGTATAGAAGAATGGTGCTTCAATTATAAAACATGCTACAACAGAGAGATGGAATAGGTACTAAAGAATAGAAAGGCATGACATATTGACATGTATTCCCTCCATCTGGAAAAAATGGATGGGTCTAGGCGTATTTCAGTTCTAGATACATCCTTTTTTATCCATTTCGGCAACATGTAATCCGGAGGAGGGAATATGGTGTAAGAGCTAGTGATACGACAGGATAACACAGTAAAAAACACTAGTTGAATGTAAAACTGTATGCTAGTGGAATACGTACAGAAAAAACTAAGGCAACATACACATGTATGATTGGGAAACTAAGATGGCATTGCAACCGAGCACTAGAACAACACTTCAATGTAAAAAACATGGTATGGTAGATAGATGAAGTACATACTGATGAATAACAATGCATAAGATATTCAGAAGCATGATGTCCAAATTAAGCAGATGGCATTGTGATAGAGTAGAATGACAGTACTTGAACTTGAAAACACGTTATCATGAATGGGATAGGTACTGAAAAACGGGAAGGCATGACATATTAACATGCATGATCAGCATGCTAAGCACATGTCATTGCAACAGAGTAGATACACTCCACGGCATTATATGCATGTTGTACCCATATCACGGGCCAAGTTAGAGGAAGGAACTTGTGGGGTGAAGAGGATTCAACATATTTCTGCAAGTCTTCTGAAGAACTGCCTTTACATGTTTCATCATATTGGGTATCATTGACATCAAGTTTATTGGCCTTTACATTGCTCCGTGAGGTTCTTGTGGATATATCAGTGTGTGCAATTATATCTGACATGCATGGGAGACAACTAGTAGTTAGATTTATGTAATGAGTGCCTGTAGGAGATGACATAAATAGTAGGACTGGGGTTAACTAGCAGGAACAGGTCTCAGAAACTAAAGGGAGAACACAGATGAAAGCTACAGAATATGTATCATTTGTACTCGAGATTAACTAGATGGCACACAAAAGTATTAAAGAAGAACATAGGTAATACTAGAAGTGGCATAATACTATAATCACCAGCCCTTGGGATAGCATTGGCTGATGGATGATAACTATGGAACAACGTTACCTAAAGAACAAGTATCTTAGCTGAACTATGGAACATCGTTAACTCCTGAACAAGACCCGTAAGAGATCAGCATGAATATACAGTGAAATGTGATAATCTATTTTCCATGCTTATATGAATAACAAAGCCATAAATGTTGCACACAAGTAAGATGAGGGTACAACCTATCTGGCCTCCATCCATAGAGTGAGCATCATATGCTGACTTGTCGATGGCCCTGCAGTTGTTGTGGATGTCCATGTCGAGCACGCGCATTCGATGCAGGGAACTGTTGAGTGGGGACTATAGCTCCCTTCTGGTGTATGCTTCCCTTGTTGGAGCAGCTGCGGTGAGTCGGAAGACGGTGTGGCTGAAGATGCAGATAACACATAATGTTAAGAACGACACATCTCTTTGATCTGAAGAAATACACTAAGAGATCAATAGCATGGTACGAGAGTGGTCACGCGTTTGTTGACTGGGACTAAATTGGGGTCACACGATTTTATTTTATTTTGGTACTGTCCGATCTATGCCGGATGGCATGATAGCCGTCTTGTGCCTCCCGGCTGACACTATTAGGAATCTTCCCCAAAGAGCCAGCGACCAATGGCAGAGCAGCTTGCCTCCGCCGTCCGTGGCCCCAGCCAAAACCTCACTCCCCACCCCACTGCACTGCCGTGGTTGCGCCGCCCCCGGGCCAATCCACAAAGACTCACCATCATCCAGATCCAGTGGTGGCAGTACCTTGAACCCACGTAGCTCTAAGATAGCCATCTAAGCGCTGCTTCTGCGGCGAACTTGCGGCCCCGCACCCTTATGTTGGACACCAGCCAACCTGCAGCCGAGGAGCTCCGCCGCCTCGAGGGGTGCTGCTTCCCATTGGGAATCGATTGTCCCAGAATGAAAATTCAGACTACTGACGTCTAAATAAAGTGATTTGAGATGAGGGTGCGACCTATCTGGCGGCATGGTGAAATAGGCAGGTCCAGCTGCTGAGTCGGTGAGGCCGGCGCGGTTGCGGTGGCCACCGGGGGCAGGGAAACAGCGATGTCGCGATGGTCGACGTCTATGGGGAAGCAGCACCGGGACTCTGGACGGATCCGAAGTTGGAGCTGCACCGACGCCGTGAACAATGGTGGGGGTGAATCGGCTCCAGTATGGTTCACACGGCCGTTGTCGAGGCAGCTCTAGCAGCACGGAGTAAGAGGCACATGGCCTAGTGCACGACGGCAAATGGACAGCGTCTCCGGCATTAGGGAGGAGGGCGGCTGTGAAATTGGTGTGGTGGGGGCGCCATGGAGGAGGGGCTGAGGTTTTGCGGCTCGGGAGAAGGGAGCTTCTGGGGAGAAGGTGATTTGGTGCCCACGAGGTATGAATGGAGGGGGAATTGGGAGGGGAGTGGAACAATGTTTTACGGACGCATTTGTCTGAAATGTGAGGGGGAGTTATAGTTCTACCCCTGCCTTTAGGCTTCTCGGCTTGGGTCTGCGTACTGAGGGTCAGGGATAGTAGAGTAACTTTGCTTCTCCCCAAATAGTGGGCGGGAGCGATTTCGGGCGAGGAGGGCGTGTTTTGAAATATAGTGGGCGCGAGCGATTTCGGGCAAGGAGAGCGTGTTTTGAAATAGTGGGCACGAGCTATTTCGGGTGAGGAGAGCGTGTTTTGCCGAACATGGTTTATGAATTATTCGACACATGTCATTTCGGCCGAGGAGAAGGCGCGCTTGGATGAAATTACGAACCTACCCTCGACGCAAAACGGGCCAATTAATGCATCTCCCACATAGGACGATAATTTCACGTCTCCCATTTATTTCCTCGAGCGAATTCCACCGAGCAGAGGATGTTTAACGGTTCATTCAAAATTTGGGAGAACGAGCATCCACGTCTACCTTACCAAGTCGATTTGAATCAAATTTAAAAATATTAGCTTGCCACTTATTTTTTAGATGGAGAGATGATGCTCGGGAGTAATGTGTTTTTACATGCTCGTTGCTAGCGATTTACTATATGACAAATAGTTAACCCACTCAAAAACGGGAATCAAACCCAAAATGAAATATCTCGATTCAATGAAATAGCTCGTTCACCAGGTCAAAATAGTGAACCAAATCCTAAATTGAACACCTCAATCGAATAGCATGTTGTACAGTATTATAGTACTCCATGAACATGTTGAAAGTCAAATTAATGAACTTGTTTGATATACGCATATATCCATTCATGTGTGGATTGCAGACAACATGCTCTCCAATTAAAATATTTGAATGCAAGTTTATATCGAAACATGGTTTATATCAGTCTTTGATGCATAAAATGTGACCTCCCCCTCTCCCAGACTCCTGCTCTCTCTCTCTCTCTCACCGACAATCTTCAATTCTGTTGCACGCATCCAACACATAAACCTTGTTGGTCCTCTCTCTTTCTCTCCATATCTCTCTCTCTCTCTCTCTCTCTCTCTCTTTGTGTGTGTGCGTGGGGGGAGGGGTCTTTCTAGTTCGCATGCATTTATACTCCATCTATAGGTCTCTCTCACACACTATGTATGATTCTCTAGTCCAAGCTAGATATCTTGGGTGGAATCATCATACACACACAAATTCCTTGGCTCGTTGCTCGTAACTCTCTCACGCACCACTCTGTCGTCTTGGAGCTCTTCCCCTCTCTCTCAAACTCTCCTACCTAGGCCGCACATACACATGCGTATCTCAATCGCACTCGATAGGCCCATCTAAAACTCTATCTCTCTCCCTCGTTCTCTCTCCATCTCACATGCACACACACAATCTCATGCCTAGATAACCAAGTATGATGGTCTCTCACTCAATTGTAGGCACACGCAGTCCCCCCTATATGTATATGACTAGCCAATCTTAGTCTCCATCACAAACATGTGCATGGTCTGTGTCGATTTCTCTCGGGGCATCTTTCTATCGCGCACGCACCTCCCTCGATCTCCCACCCATATAGTCCCCTCACAATCTCAAGGGGGTCTCTCTATCACAAACACACCCTCTCGCCCTCCCCATGCGTCCATGTTCTCCATGTGTCCCTCTCGACCTGTGTTCCTTGTTGGCCAGACCTCTATTGGACATGTGCTATAGGCGTGTCTCTCTCCGTTGCAAACTAGCACACATTGGCTATCTTCGTGTATCTCCTCGCCTCGCTTTTCTATCTCGGAGATGCATGCGTGATATGTTCGCCTAAGAAACGAAAAAACACACACTCTCTCTACTTTATCGTGTGTTGTCATTTTCTCTTTCACACACATACTCTTTTTGCACACTTACTCATTGTCCTTCACACGCACTTGATCCCTCTCGACTTAGGCACTCTCTTTGGTTTATTGAAAAGTCAAACATCACAAAGTTTGACCATGTACGTGGAGAAAAACAATTACATCTGGAATGGCAAACATATACCATTAGATTCACCATGAGATGTAGTTTTGTATGATGTATCTTTGGCATTGAAGATATAAATAACACTTGTGTAAACCTGATCAAAGTTTCCAAAGTTTGACTTCTAAAAAATTTACATGCACTGCATTATCGAGCAGATGGAATATCTCTTTCCCCCTCTCAGCTATCTGACACACCACTCAGCCTTATCGGGGCTCCTCAATCTCTCTCAAACTTTATATCTCCCTGGTTCACACATACACATGTCTCGCTCACGCTATACATATAGACCCATCCAACACTCTCCGCCCTTGTTCTCTCTCTATGTGACACGCACCCCCTAATAAGTACCATAATCCCTCACTCCATCATAGGCGCAAGCACTCCCCCCCTAAGTATGATTATCTCTCACTAGCCATCAGGAACACATGTATTGTATCCTTCCATCCATACGTCTATCTTGATATCTCTCGGGGTATCTTCTGTCGCGCACACACCTTGTCACTCGATCTCCCACCCATGTAGTCCCATCACGATCTCCAGGGGATCTCTGTATGACAAACATATACTCTCTCCTCCCCATGTCTGCATTTTCTCCGCACGTCTCTCTCGACCTCTCTCCCTTGTTTGTCAAACCCCTCTTGGCCACGTGCTAGGGGTCTTGCTCTCTCGGTTGCAAACAAACACACACTACCTCCTCACCTTGCTTCCGTTGTCGAAGATGCATGTGTGATATGTTTGCATAAGACACACACATTTTTCTCGACTTTTATCGAGTGTTGTCCATGTCTCTTTCACACACGCACACACACTTTTTCACTCACTCTTTCTATTTCACTCTCTCTCTCTCTAGTTAGGGACTCTCTCACGTCCATAAGCATATGGATGTTTTGAAAAGTCAAACCTCAGAAAAGTTTGACCAGGTATACGTGGAGAAAAACATTTACATCTGGAAAGATCATTAGATTCATCACAACATGTACTTACTTCATACTATCATTTATCTTTGGTATTGTAGATATAAGTAATTTCTTTATAAACTTGGTCAAAGTTTCAAAAGTTTGACTTTTAAAAAAATGTTGGAACTACATTATCGAACAGAGGGAGTAGCTCTTTCTCTCTCTCTCTCTCTCTGCTATTTCTCATGGGCCTCCCCTCTCACACGAACACTCTATACTGACGGATTATACGCTCACTGTGTCAGTGTATAGCTCCGTATATTGTTTAGTTGACCGGTCAACCAGTCCACATGCTGCCTTGTCAGCTCGTGTTATGTATCTTCGTGTGCTGGCCCATGTGGCAGTGGGTGAAAATAAGTAAACTAGAGGCCCATCTGACACACCGTGAAGTAAACAAAGTTGAAACCACTCAGGGTAGCACCCCGCACGCTAGTAAATTGAGGGCGCATTGAGGACACACTTCTTCCGTGTGGAGGGCGCACTCGCACACAATTCACCACTACGTGGCAGCATGCACAGATCGATGCACTCACGCACACCTAGCACACAACACACACCAGCACCCGCGTACACCGGCGTCGCTACCGGTTGAGATGGACGGCATGGCAGCCAACATGCGGAGGCGGCTCGAGCCAAAACAGCGTCCGGCAAGCCTGGACTTCATCAGCAGCCTCCCCGAGGACATGCTGCTCGTCATCATCAGCCTCCTCCCCACCAAATCTACCGTGCGGACCACCCTGCTCTCCCGGCGGTGGCGCCCCCTCTGGCGCCGCGTCCCCCTCAACCTCACCGTCGACAGCTACCTCTGTGACGGGGGATTGCAAACGCATGGCCGTAGTCTCCAAGATCCTTTCATCGCACCCTGGGCTAGCCAGACGCCTTGACATCCACATGTTCAGTACCAACTGCAAGGTCCAACCCAAGTTCGACGAGTGGTTCTTATCCCCCGCCCTAGATCAGCTCGAGGAGCTCAGCTTTGAAGCTGGACGATGTCGCTCTCTGCCATCGTCCGCGCTCTACCTTGCGCCAACGCTGTGTTGCGCCAGCTTCAGCTCCTGCTATCTTCCCCAGATTAATGTCGCGTCCGCCCTTCTTCTCCCTCAACTCAAGCAGCTCGACCTCTTCGACGTTGTCATCTTGAAGAAGGCTATGGAGCACCTGCTCCACAGTTGTACTGTGCTCGAGTACCTTCGTCTTAAGCAGATCCACGGGTTCATTAGCCTCCACATCGCCTTGACGAATCTCCCATGGATTTATTTGTCTTGTTGGCCCCGCAACAAGACATCAATTGGGAAGAGATCACTCTAGCTGTTCCATGTTATGGTCATTGAGAATGTGCCTTTCCTTGAGAGATTGCTTGTATCGGATCTAGAAGGTCCAACAAAAATCAGGGTCATTGACGCGCCGAAATTGACAGCGTTCGTGCACTCGTCTGACAAATTCTCCGAACTCTTTATTGGATCCGTAATCGTTCAGGTATAGCACTCATCTTCTTCTCTGTATTCTTGAAATTCAAATTTTGAAATTTCTTCTTGATGTATTTACGACCGTCTTCTAGAAAATTATTCCCACAAGCTTGACCTAGTCCATGTGCACAATGAAGATCTTGGCAATAAAATCTATCGGCCCCAATCTAGATCAAGTTGTTGGATTCCTTACATGCTTTCCATGCACGGAGAAGCTACTCATCGAGGTGAAACTTCTTTCCTATTAGTAAATGGTAATCACAACATCGCTCAAATTTTTCATAATTTTCCCAAATTACGATGACAAGTGTAGTGTTCAAAACTGCATCTGCGCACTGCATCGAAAGAAATATTTTTAGTATTTTTTTTTTGACGTGATCACCTGCATCATTTTTTGTTGTACTACTATAGTAGCCTAGGCTAGTCATAGTGGAAAGTAACTTAGACTACTCCAGTAACTCTATGGTTACCCTAAGAGCAAGTACTACCTCCGTCCTGGTTTACTCTTCCTATTTTGTAGTATCAAAATTTTACCATAGATTTAACTGACAAAATGTTAATGGATGTCACTAAGAACTATATCGTTGGATTCGTATTTGAACATAATTTCAAATGGTATAAATTTTAGTGACATGCATTGGCATTTTCTTATGTAAATCTATGGTCAAAATTTTATACTAAATAAGAGGTAGTACAAAAGTGGGCTATAACGGCCCTCCACTATGTAGGCCAAAACACGTGCCAAATTCACTTGTGATGCATTTGGCATCGATGCCCCTCCATTGCTCACCTGGTGCCCCAATCTGGATCACCTACTTTGCTCCCGTGCCAAATTAACTCACGCAATGAAGAAACGCTTGCGTGGGGGAGAGAGAGGACCGAGACAATAAAAAACACTTGTTTGGGAGAGTGAGAGGCTGGTGTAGTTGGTTTGATTGATTTGTTTATACATGTGGGTCTGTGTGCACAGCGGTGCCAACTCTCTCACATCGCGAGAGTGGTACCAAAATCTTTTGATTTGACATCCATGCGTATTATGTGGCATACTTTTGCGAAATATGGCATCGGCCACATAGTGGAAGGCAACAAATGCCCAAGCTCTTCACGTACTCCTAGGTAAATGAGAGGAAAGAGAAAGAGAGAGAGAGAGTGAAAAAATATCACTAGCCAGCCAACCCTACCGTATGAGCGAATGATATTGGTACCTCTTGATGACACGACAATCTTATACAGCCAGCTGCTCTAATATGCTCTCTTCTTTTGCAGATAAAAAATACCCAAAAGTGAAAAATGTGCTGCACTATAACAATCTCATTGAATGCCTTGATCTCCACCTTACAGAAATTGATTTGATCGACTACCGAGGCAGCACATCTGAGATTAAATTGGTCAGGTTCTTTGTTCTGGAGGCAAGTGTGCTCAAGGTAATGAGGTTTGGCGTTCCCTGGCGCAACAATGAAGGGCGTGCTGATCACCGCAAGCGTCTAAGCCTAAATGACAAAGTCTCCGCAGAAGCTGAATTTGTTTTTGAAACATCAAGTGGCCAGAGACTCGAAAACTTATTTTCCCATTAGTGACTTATCAGGGCGGTGGATTTTAGTTTGTACAATAATGATGCATCCACCTAAAGTAACGAAAGTTCTTACGTAAACTTCCTAGTAATTCCCTCTTTGTAGGTGCAGCATTACTCCTAACATTTGTAATATCAGTTTGAAACTTGTAATATTGCCGTGTCCTATTCATGCGTTTTCAAAATCCTGCGAATCAAACAGATCCTGAGTTGGTGATGATGTTGTGCCTGCCATCTTTCACCAATAGCTGTCGGATCTAGATCTGACGCATACAAACCAAACTTTTCCAGTTTTGCAAAAAGATGCCTGCACTTGTTCCCCATTTACAAACAACTCCTTGTCTCTCACAATCAGCCTTATCTCCTCCCCACCACATCTAGAAGGCCATGGAAAAATCTGGCACGATGGCCGCTGCCGGCGCCGTCCACCCCCCAATCTTGGTGTTCCGTGCAATGCACGGGCATCTACGCACGGGAAATTATGTCGAACACGGCTAGTTGTAAGTAGGTTAGGTCTACAGCCATGATGATAGTGACTGCAGACGGTGAGGCTGACTATGGTATGCCGAACATGGCGCCTATACTCAGGTGTCATCTCCGGCGTAGGGTCTTGTCACTTCACTGTAAGGAGCAACATGTAATAATTTGACCAACGGGTAGTACAGTGCTACTACATTGATAGCAGCACTACTACTAGTACTAGCACCACTGTCTGTATTTAGTAGTACTACCACGTCCATCTGGATTTAGTATTTGACTAGCAATATCTAGTAATGCATGTCACAAAAAATGTACTACTCCCTCTGTAAATAAATACATGGTGTATTGTTTTATTCCTATTGGCAAGATAACTTAATGTCTTTTTGCTACTTAATAGGATTACATGCAATGAACTAACCACTACATGTGATGTTTGGAAGCATGCACGGGCACGGAGGGGGACACAGCTTCATTGACTTACTGCACCTGCCTTTGCATACACGTGGGCCCAACGGGTGGCTGGCCAACCTATCATACAGCCAAAGGCAGGTGCAGTAGAGGAGTAGATGGCCAACACGCACATGAATTCAACACGGTCTGCACTTCTCATAGAAAGGCTCCCGCTATTCCAATCTACGAAATCCTACACACCTACGCACCCAAGGGCAAGAGTGATCACTCCAATTGCAAGATCAGTTGACTAGAAGCAAGACCCATGGAGGCGATGAGCGTGAGCATCAGCCGGCTGTGCCAGATGGTCCACGACGCCGTCCTGCGGCCCAGCACCGAGGAACGTCTCTAGGTACTACTTGAGGCCGCCAGGGCGAGGGGCCGCTTGGACGACAACTTCGTCTCCTTGTTCGACGAGGTCCTCGTCGGCTTCCTCGACAAGTTCACCGTCGTCAAGAAGCTCGCGGAGGACCTTGATGTACGCCTCCAGCCCACGCGCCCAGGCTCTGCGATGCCTACCACCCTCAACGGCCTCTATGGTGACAACCTCTTCGATGCACTGGTGGCCATGCGACTGCCCACCGTCGCGCCAGAGAATGTCCACCTTGAGGTCGTGCTCGCCGCACAGCGCCTGGCGCATCAAGACACCATCAACATAATCACCCACGTCTACGCGCAAATCGTCCACAAGGACTACTACATGCAAGAGGAGGACGATAGGATGCTGGCCTTCTTGGACGGCAGGGCAACCTTGGACGGCATTGTTCAGAAGCACGTTGAGCTTGCCGCCAATGCCGCTGCTCCTCACACGTCGGTTGGTGACCCAGTGCACTAGGGCATGAGGATGTCGTTGATGGATCCGTATGTATCTTTATCTTTCCGTCAAATCCATGTAGTAGTATATGGTACTACTAGTAATTATCTTACCTTTTGCATCAACTTCATAAATTTCCTACGTACTCCATGCATGAACCGCGCCAGAACCAAACTTCTCGTTACTCTAGGGAAAATCGTTATTACTATCTATCGGTCACGCCATGGAGCAGAACCAAATTTTACAAGTTACAAGTTCAAAAGGAAAAGCATGTCGTGTTCTCGTTGCACCCCCACACGGTTGGTCCGGCACGCCGCTCAAGGGGGAATGCGTGTTGTGTTGCATTTTCACTTACAAGTGGGACGGCGTGATGGGTGAGAAAACAGGAGGGAGAAGAGATGGCTGTAGCACGGACTCCAAGAAAATTGGTGTCAAATGGGACTCGTGTGGGTGGCGTGTGCCGTACTGCTAGACATGAATGCTAGTTATGGCCCATGCCACCCCACTATATCGAGGTGCTGGTTACGTAGAACAAATTTCCTGGAGTCCGTGCTCAGCCCTCCTTTATCTCTCTTCTCAGCCAGCCAGCAGACACGCGGAGCCCATCGTCGGTTTACTCATATTCGGTCCCACATGTCAGTGAAGATGCAAGAGGACCAACTTAACCTGCACATCTTTCACCTCGATGTGCTGGTGATGAAAAACAAATCCAATAAAGATCTTTGGTGGCCGCTTTTGGAGTTACTCAAGAGTAGTAAGATTCTATTTCCAGTTTAACCCAAGATGCACATCACGTGGCTTCAACTACCACTGTATTTTCTTGCATGACACGACCTGGATGCTGGATGTCCCACGTGTCGGCAAAAGGAGGAAGAACTCGACCAAATCTTCGGTTGTGCTCTTGGATTGGACTAGTTGTGCTAACTTAAAATTTTATTATGTAGAATGGATGCAAGTTTTGGTATTGTGAAGAAGAGTACAACGATATATTGATAGAGCGCAATTTAGTAGATGTTCTACCACTTTTAGCTAGCATAGAGGCTAGAGATGAGACTAGTGCACTTGTTGATAGAATAGAGGCTAGACACGTCTACTTCTTTACACTCGAAGAAGAAAGAAGCACGCGGGATCAAGCCTCCGCAGATCAACAATGAATGCATCAACAAGGCACTAATCCAACTTACAGGAGCACTTATGGAAGTTGGATATCTTCTAAAATGTATTCTTGTGGTTCTTGTTTTTCCAGTCAAAATTTTGGTGATGTATTTCCATGTACCAAAAATCAATGATGAAAAAAAGATATGTGTTTGCAAAGAAAAATGTACGCGGCCAGGATGCGTCCGCGCGTTCGGCGCACGGCCACCGCATCCGAAAAATGGCCCGGACACAACCCCATTGCCCTACCCAAACAGACAGAATCCGGGCAAAATGGAGGTCCATTTGGGGTCATGCATTGGAGTTGGCCTTACAAGTGGGACCGCCGTTGAGGAAACCGACTATCGGCAAACCCCCTCCTCGCCCGCTGCGTGATGGCTGAGTTAGAGAAACAACGAGGTTGAAGAGATTGTTGTAGCACGGACTCCAACAAATATGGTGTCAGATGGAAGTCGTGCTGGTGGCGTGTGCCGTACTCCAGGACGTGAATGCTTGGTCTAGCCCATGCCACCCTACTACTCCTACTACTTATAGTAGTAGTATCGAGGATTCAAGGTGCTGGTTACGTACAGTGAACACATTAATATATGGCCCACCTCACACTGTGGTCAAATTTCCTAGAGTCTGTGCTAGGTTAAAAAGTGTTCTTTTGTGAGGATGGGTGGCTGGTCTCAAGTTTAAAACTTGTTGTATTACGTACATAGAAGTAGAGATCGTGCAGCATGTGAAGCTAGTACAAATAGTGTACTATTGTTGATTGGCCTCATCCGATAACCTATTGTAATGCACGTACAATTATGTATTCGGAAAATATTTGTTTGCCTCGTCGCAACACCCACTCAGAGAAGCGACTCGAAAGCCATTCATAAATTTAGTAAGTTTATCGCAGGCATATCATTTTATTACATACAACAGGTCATCAACCCACAACGACAATGAGGATACATTATGAATACTAAAGTTTTCATCACACAACAAATAACAAGCAATGAAATGAACTTCAACTCAACCAATCCTCGGTGTTGGAAACGCTTGCTTTGAACCACAAGTGATTCTCTGGGAATGGCCAGCTACTGTCAATCTCGAGACCAATGCAGGACTGATCATCCAGGCTGAAGCGACCTACTATATCACGACCAACGCAATGTCCGACGTATAGATACAATTGCTTCTCATAAATGGTAGTAATGTTGTGTCAACAATAGTTGGATCGCCTTTCACCATCATTGGATAGTTTTGTCCAAGGAAGAGTGAGTTTGCTCCAAGACTATCAATACTGTACCAGTGAGAAGGTGTTGGCGCTAGCATAGTAGTATCCATCCCAAATACCATGCAACGGGTGTTGGAATAGGTCCAGAGAGTGCGACCATGGGAGACAACACCTGCTTCCTTAGTAGTAACATCAGCAGTGGGCTGTATAAAGACAAGAAGGGGTGATCCATCGAAAGTTGCCAGGCGCCACTGAGTATATGGGCCCTCCTCGTCCTCAAGCTCGTGATCATCACCATAGCCATCTCCCCCTTGGTTATAAAGAATTTCAAGTATAGGTGGTGGAATGTTCACAGGACCTTGGAAACACAAGAAGAAGGTTAATTAGTAGAGAAGGGAAACTTGCTAACTCGCATGCATGTGGATGAGACAATTATAATTATGGTGGAAGGCAAACGTACCGAAACTATGAGGATCCCATGCAAAAACAGTGCCACGAGTGGTGGCAGCAAACACAAGACCCTCGTATTCAATTGCATCACAGTACACATCCGTGTATAGAAACTAATATTTGAGCAATATCCATCCAGTCGAACCACGAAGGACGACAACAAACTTGTCGAAGATAACAACAACTTGATAGTTCTTGTAATTCCAAGAGCGGTTGGGAACTCAAGAAATTACTATCTTCCGTAGATGACAGTCACCATGATCATACTTGAACGTACTTAGATCATCTGTGTGCTCAACCTCAAGGCACTCAGAGATTTTTGGAAGTGTAATCCGCTGACGAGTGTACACATTCACAAGTTCCCACTCGCAATTGTACCCAATATAAACAACCCAATCTCCATTTGCACCTGCCCAAGCCTTGCCCTTAAGCGATGGCATCTTAACATCATACATATCATTATCAAGCGGCATCAACTTGCACAAGGCGAGGCTTCCCTCGTCCCCGCAGCAGCCAGCAGGGTCACGGCGAAGAAGATAGGGGAGATCAAACCACTCCTGGACCCTTGGGTTCCTTGTAATGATGTTATTAGTTGAGTCTAGAATGTTCTTGAACGAACCTACCATGCTAGCTGAGGTGATGACGTCGCACCGATCAATGAGTTCCCCCACCACGTCATCTTTCAGATCGGGGCAAGAATAGCGGGGTCATTTCCGCCTTGTTCCCTCCATGGAGAAGACGATCGAACAATGGCAGAAGGAAGGGTGAAGGCAAATGGAGGAGGGAGGAAGAGCATGCGACAGCAGTTCAAAATCGAGAGGAAAAGGCGAAGAGTCAGTGGACGGTTGCCAGTTTGCCACAGTACGCGAAGAGGCGCCCCGGCCTACACGTCCTTTCGGAAATTGTACAAAAGGACTCGCCGTCGTCTCACTGACATGTTGGAACGGGACCACATGTCAATGAAACATGGTGTGTAATTTGTCGTGCAAAATGCAATCTGGCCGCGTTGGCCCGAGGTGCTGCATTAGTTATTGACCTTTATTTTTTTAACATACAATCTGAGTGGATAGCTCATGTGGTCATCACACATGAGCGGATATATAGGTGGGCTAGGTGGGCAGGCGGCAACAATCTAAGTGCTAAAAGAGTTGATATCGAAAAAAGAGTTGATCCAATGCTTGGTTTTGTTTGGATTTCCAGCTATGACCATTGGATAGAGTGAATCAATGGCTTACGTTCAAAGTTATTCTCATAGTACTATAGAATGGTATAGGAACATGGAGAGATTTGGTTGATTTTATATCGCTTCATAATATAAAATATTATGAGTGCAGACGCTCCACCCCGAGGTTTGTAGCTCCTTCTCGGTCGTCGGGAATCTATGTTCTTCCACTCTTTCGTTTAACACATGAGCTTTGTTCATCTTGTTGCCGGCACGCGGGACATATATATGCCTCCATTTTACAAAATCATACTATATGCCTCCATGACACATGGGACATCTAGCATCAAGGTGGCGTGCCATGCAAGAAAATGGAGATATGGAGTGCGTACGTGAGTCGTGCACTTCGATGGCACCTAGTACTACACAATATTTTTCTCCTCAATGGCACGTGAATAGTGCACGTACTCAATGACAGAGCACGGGATGGTAGCCATGGACATGGTCGGCCCTTTTTGAAGAGAGTACTAATAAATACGTAACTTTGATGTGTCCCGTCAACTCGCAGAACGACGAGAAGCTTGCTTACTACGCCTTCTCCCTCGCCAACGCGTGCGCGGTGGCTTGCAGCACGAGAAGAAACTTTTGCTTACAAGCGGTGGACATGCAACAGTTCATTTGGTTTCAGATTGCCAGAAGTAGTACCATCATTATTATTCGACTTCCGGAAGAGGAGAAGAGCCAAGCGCAAGGTCACCTACTAACCTAGTACAGTACTACTATAGCCAAAGCTGGTCCACCTTTTTAGAGCATGGTTAATTAATATAGGCGGCTCTTGCAGCGGCACATCATTTAGAGCAAGTACTGTCTTCGTAGGATCAAAGGAAGTGAAACAAAAGTTGGAGTGGATGCTAGATTGCCAATTAAAACATGATTACATAGGAAAAAAACCTATAGCATTCTATCCTATGAATCAAACGACCAATGTAGGAAAATTATGAGGTGGTCTCTCCAACAGTGTTCCTCAGCTCGCACCTAGCATCACGGTGGTCCAACTTGGAGTCATTCATCTGGTACATGTGGCATCTCAGATCTGGTACTCCAGTATTAGGTTGGGTCTATGTGATGTGGCAACTTCGTATACTAACCGGATGATGGCTATACTACTACGGTACTCACACTTCAAGAAGTGACTCGAAAACCATTCATAAATTGAGTCTATGACACGCATTTGCAAATGTACCATTCATTACATACAACAAGTCATCAACACACAACGACAACGATGATACATGTTGGATTATAGATTATTTCCAACAAAACATTCTAGTAAATACTGAAGTTTTCCTCACACAACAAATAACAAGCAATGAAATGAACTTCAACTCAACCAATCCTTGGCGTTGGAAACACTTGCTTTGAACCATAGGTGCTCCGGGAAGGGCCAGCTATTGTAAATATTGAGAGCAATGCAAGACTGATCATCCAGGCTGAAGCGGCATATATTAGGAGCAGGGTAGGGAACCACCACAATGTCCGAGGTATAGATACAGTTGCTTCTTATAAATGGTAGTAACATTGTGTCAATAGCAGCTGGATCACCTTTAACCATCATTGGATAGTTTGGTCCAAGGAAGAGCGAGTTTGCTTCAAGACTATCAATACTGTATCAGGGAGAAGGTGTTGGCGCTAGCACACCAGTATCCATCTCGAATACCCTGCAACGGGTGTCGGAATAGGTCCGGAGAGGGCGACCATGGGAGACAACACGTGATCCCTCAGGAGAAACAATCTCAGTGCACTGTATACAGACAAGAAGAGGTGATCCATCGAAATTAGTTGCCAGCCGCCACTTAGTATATAAGTCTTGCTCGTCCTCATGATCGTGATCATCACCATCGTCATCTCCCTCTTGGTTATAAAATTTTTCAAGTATAGATGGTGGAATGTTCACAGGACCTTGGAAACACAAGAAGAAGGTTAATTAGTAAAGGGAAACTTGCTAACCCGCATGCATGTGGATGAAACAATTATAATTACGGTGGAAGACAAACATACCAAAACAACGAGGATCCCATGCAAAAACAAAGCCATGAGTGGTGGAAGCAAACACAAGATCCTCGTATTTAATTGCATCATAGTACTCATCATCCGTGTACAGAAACTGATTTTTGAGCAATATCCATGGATGAACCGTGGAAATAGTAACGACGTCAACAAGCTTGTCGAATATAGCAACAACTTCATAGTTCTCGTAATTCCAAGAGCAGCTGGGAAATCGACAAATTGCTATCTTCCATAGACGACAGCCACCATGATCGTATTTGAATGTACGTAGATCATCTGTGTGCTCAACCTCACGGCACTTTGAGATTTTTGGAAGTGGAATCCGCTGACGAGTGTACACATTCACAAGTTCCCACTCGCAATTGTACCCAATATAAACAACCCAATCTCCATTTGCGCCAGCCCAGGCCTTACCCTTAAGCGATGGCATCTTGACATCACACGTATCATTATCAAGCGGCATCAACTTGCACAAGGCGAGGCCTCCATCATCCGCGCCCACGCGAACACGCTTATAGCGAAGAAGATAAGGGAGATCAAACCACTCCTGGACCCTTGGGTTCCTTGTAATGATGTTATTAGTTGAGTGGAGAATGTTCTTGAACAAACCTGCCATGCTAGCCGAGGTGATGATGTCGCACCGATCAATGAGTTCCCCCACCACGTCATCTTTCAGATCGGGGCAAGAATAACGGGGTTGTTTCCGGCTTGTTCCCTCCATGGAGAAGACGATCGAACAATGGCAGAAGGAAGGGTGAAGGCAAATGGAGGAGGGAGGAAGAGCGTGCGACAGTAGTTCCAAATTGAGGGGGAAAGGCGAAGAGTCGGTGGACGGTTGCCAGTTTGCCATGGTACACGAAGAGGCGCGCCGGCCTACACGTCCTTTCAGAAATTGTACAAAAGGACTCGTCGTCGTCTCACTGACATGTTGGAACGGGACCACATGTCAACAAAACATGGTGTGTAATTTGTCGTGCAAAATGCGATCTGGCCGCGTTGGCTTGAAGTGCCGTATTATTTCTTGACTATTTTTTAATGGCGTGCCATTTAGTTTTGAAGCACGACTAACTGGTACTGTTTGCAGAGAAAATATAAACTACTCTACCACAACTCCACCTCTAGTACTAGTAGTATAAAAAAGATATATAGGCTGGAGCTTTAGAGCTTTCCTGCTAAGGGCTGCCACTTGCTTCTCACACTATCACCCTCTCTCCAGATCTAAAAAAGACGACCTCTCTCTCCCTCCTCACCGGTGATCACAGATCCACCGGGGAAGAAAAGGACGTGCAGCGTTGACGCACTCGTCATCGGCGAGCGAGGTCACGCACTGACGACAAGGCCATCCTCTTATACCTAGCTCCCGCGCGGTATGGCCTCCATCCCCAAGCTCACTGTCGTAGTGCGTGTGGAGGACGACGACCACGAGCGAAGCCACTTCCCACCAACCCTCAGGTATGCTACCTCTTTTCGAACCATACCCTTGTTCTATTGCCCCATCTGCCATGTCGCTGCATGTGGATGTTTTTCCACTCCACCATCTTCCCAATTTTCTATCCTCTGCTCTGCTGGTCACGCAGACGAAAACCTTAATTTGCACTATTAAAGGAACCCTACTTCATGCAGACTAATCCATGTCTGGGTTGAATAAGGAAAGGAAGGGAGACTGTACTGTCCAAGAGAGTAGGCATCGAACCCGCATCTAGGTTGAAAAGGGGAAAATCAGTAGCTAAGGAACGAGTCTCGTGTCTCTTGGTTGAAGAATGATAGAAAGGCATGACAACGCAATAGAGAATGACCAGGTCGATCGGTTTGTTGTCCTCGCATAGGAAAAAGGTGGCTAAACATAACAATAATGGGACGTAATCCACATATGCTTCCTGGATATTTGTTGCTCTAGGCAACCATACCTCCCTCACCACTCTATGCGTCTGTGGAGGTACATCGTACTGGTGCGCCCACTGTCCGAATGGGCCTCCCATGCTCTTATTGTCACTTTTTTGCTATTAGTATAACGCCGGCAGTCAAGTCAAGCAATGCTACTGCTAAAGTGATGCCACATTTAACTAATGTCGCACTCAGTCTAATGCCACCGATAAATTTAAGCAATGCCATTTAGTGTCACTGGATTATTTCAGGGTTAGCTGTTGATTGTGGATGTATTTAAGATTTTTCAGCTAAGGCATTCTAATGTTGTTGCACAACTAGTATACCAACGATGAAACTTGTTACTACCTTCAGATTTTTGCACTGTTAATGCTTATAGATTACATACCTCACTTTCATGAGATAAGTTAATTTTTTTGTACAGTGTCACCAAAATGCCAAGGGGCTGATGTCATTTTATTTGGTTAAATTGCACAAAAAATTATGAAGACAAGAGGAAAGGTCAAGAGTGGGCACCTCCTCCTCCGGCTGTTCTCTTGATTCACTCGATCAAGTTTTTATGTTTGATCGATTATCAAGAGTGGGATAGCAATTTTTAAGGTCCCCTCGAGTTCGAAATGATATTTACCTTGGTGGTACATGGTTTGCAATTTTTTTATACTGTCATTAGTTAATAATGCTAGTTACCTTCAGAATTTTGTATTTGGTTTAATGCTCATGCAGAGCTAGTATAACAATGCTGAAACGTGTTACCTTTACATTTTGTATTGTTAATTCTTATAGAAATCTTCGAGTGCCAGAGTTTATTGAAATCTGTTCAGTAAAACCATTTTCTGTACCCTGTAATAAAATAACTACTCTACTGTTGCACTAGCCACTAGATTAGTGTATATTTGTAGTATTCGAAATTTCGAATGGTGTTGCATTAGCGTATGGACATAAATAAAGTGTGGCAAGCTTTCCCAGATATGTTCTCAAGAAGACTACTACCTGTTTTTCTAAATACTAGACGTTTGGGTACTTTAAACTGAACCGCGAAAATGTCTTATATTAAGGAACAGAGGGTGTAGAGTTCACTCAAATTATCCCAGTAAAGCTAGTCACACCTTTGTTAAAATTAATGTTAATTATGTTATCGGAGGAGGTCTATAAGTTTGTCTCTAATGCCTGTCGACTACATACCTGACATCATGATGTAATGTTAAGTCATTTCCTTTTGTATAGTGTCACTGAATTGTCAAGGCGCTGATGGCATTTTATTTTAGTTGAAGTGCACAAAATATGCTTAAAAGAAGAGGAAAGGTTAGGAATCGATCATTCTTTCAGAAAGAACTATATATGCCTTTTTGACATCAGCCGTTGTTGCCTTATTTATTCCTTCAAACAGGTGGTTAGAAACAGTCTTGCTACCTTTTCCCATTAAGAAATTGGAATGCTTATATTTGTGAGTCTATGCTTCAACTAGTGCCACTTTTATAGTAATCACACTTTCAATATCTATGCAAACAGGGATGCTCGATTTTGGTGGAACTGCACAAAAAGTCCAACTGGTTCAACATTAGGAGCATGTTTTCTTCCAAACCTTTATATCCAATTGGTGGCACTATGAGCTGTTCATTAAGAAGGTACATGGTTTGCTACTATCTTGCTAATCTTTTTGTACTGTCATTAGATAGTAATACTAGTGGTTTGCATGTGAAATTATTGGCTGGGTGGACCTACATTGGAGGTGCAGGACAGGATTCAATGATTGGATGCTCAATTTTGGTTGTATCGATTTCACCTCTTCCATCACTGCGGACATGGATATCCTTGGTCTGATGAAGAATAGGCGCTATATTTCTGCTCTGAACAAGCAAATCAATTCAGTATGAAATTGTCCAGGGCAAAACATGACTGTATCAAATTGTCTAGTGCAAAACATGACAGATGCTAAGCGGAAGAGACATGTTTAAACTGAAAATACAAGGTGGGGTATATGTTTACTAGCTGCTTGATATTTGTGCAGACAGACATGTCTGCCCATTGCTATTTGGCAAACACACAAAGTAACCGCAATTTTGGTTGAATTGAACAAGAGAATAGTATAGTCACTGCATGTTGTGCCATTTGAAAATAGACACAGAAAGATTGGATAGTCACTTCATGGACTGCAGAAAAGTAGTACTATACTATTTATTGGCCAACACCAGGTGCTTCATTGCTTTGGTCTGATTATACAATGGGCATAATTTTACCTAAGTTAAGGTTTGTATTCCGAAAATAGTCTCGCCGTGTGATCGAGAGAAGACCAAATCATATTGCAGTGGATGTTCCTCCATCATGTGTGGTTCATTCTCATGGTTCCAGCTGTTAGTGAAACCACTTACGTTTGCAAGAGGAATTGTAGACTTCACAAAAAAATTGCCTTCCAGTCTATACTGAATGTTGGCCAAGAGAAGCATCCATGTTAGCAGGAAGAACATATGTTTTTTCTAGATCTTTGCTTTTGGAGCTACACATTTGTATATGATCTGTGAATCATTGAGATGCATTAACATGTTGATCTTATGTATGGGAATCGTACTAGTTGGTTTTAGTTGTGGCTGATCTTTGCTTCTGGAGCTACATATTTGTATATGATCTGTGAATCATTGAGATGCATTAACAGTTCCTTATATCTGTTTGCTCAGTGTTTACAAGTTACTGATCGATCACTAGCTAGCCTACTAATGCGCTCCTAGCAATTTTAGTTGTGACGCAAGATCCGAAGTGGCAGTTTTTTGAATAAAAACGCCTACCTCTGAAGAAACTGGCAAGCTGCTCTGAAGAAAATGCCATGCGAATCTGAAGAAACTGCCAGCGAAAACGTTCGCAAATGCCTTATCTCCCAGCTAAAGTTCATCAACCAAGGCCCTCGGCTGCGACTTGTTGCATGCTGCTCCGCGTACTGGATGCGAGCAATTTTGAGTGCCTGCATGCAGCCGGCCGTAATTAAGGCAGCTAACTTATGCGAAAAAAGATGCGATTTAATTGTTGCGGGCCTTTTAAATCCGTGGAATCATTATTGACAAGGAGGGAGATGATTCGAGTGCATTCGTTTGACCGTCATGCCAGCGTGCGACCCAGCACGGACGGGACGGGACGACACAGTCAGAATTTCAGTTTCTCTAGTTTTCCACGGCAAGCTGGCGTGCTAAGCCATGTCTGCTTAATTATGCATTGAATTCTGATGATCGCCGCGCTACCTTCCGCCTATAAGTATTGTTTCCCGACCTTCTATGGTGGCACCGTGACCCAACTCGCCCTATCCTCATAAGCCCCCACCGGCCCGACGTCGCTCGCCACTTATCCTCGCTCTGGCCACGTCCTCCATGCCCCCGCCCGTCCGCGATAGGCGAGGCCGGAGGCAGTCACCGCCGGAACTAGTGTTCGGTTTTTCACTGGAAGGCAGACAGAGTGAGGAGGCATTCTATCGGTCTTTAGATGGCAATGCGGAGATCGAGGACTTGTTGGAGCGCGACCTCCTAGCGGAGGAGCAGGAGTTGTTGGAGCGCGACCGCTTGGCGGAGGAGTAGCGTATCGCCGATTTGCACCGCCAGCAGGACATGGAGCAGCAGCGCACCGACGTTCTGAGTCATGAGCAGAGCACCCGCAACTGGGCCGACTACATGGAGGCTGGTGCCCGGCAAATAGCCTTGGAGGCTGTCGGGCACGCACGCGTTCGCGATGCCAATTTTTACTACGAGCTCGTCAAGTGGGTTTCCCACTTAGAAGCCAAAGATTCGGTGGACCACGCTGGCATGGAAAGGGCCAACGCGCACGAGCAACGTGCCCTATCACACCTCTGGCAAGTCTGAGGCGAGGCGGAGGACGCCGGTATCGGCGTTTAGTTAATAAACGAGAGAATTGCACAATGAGCGGCTGACACCAAGGACCCGGCAGCTCGCCCAGTTATTTTTGTTTTGGGTTAATTTGATAAATGCCACTCCAAATCTGGTGTTTCTGAGAAATCCCACTGCAATTTCCAAACTTTGAAAAATGCCATTTCATGCAATTCCAGTGGCATTTTTCGAAGTCTGGAGTGGCGTTTTTCAAAGTTTGCAAATTGCAGTGACGTTTTCCAAAGTTTGCAAAAATTGCAGTGGCATTTTTATGAATCGCCATAATTCGAGTGGCATTTATCTAATTTGTCTTTGAGACGGAAGCAGGGTGTCAACTAGGCTGTGCGGGGCACTCTGGCCTGTCTAGACAGCCTTCTCTTTTATGTTTACCACAGACCAGCCCAGTAGTTTATTTTCTTTCTGAAAATGGCTAGCCCAGTTTTTTTGTGATTTGCCAAGTAAGTCGCTTTGTCAGACCTGTTGGGCTGCAAATCTTTCAAGACGAGGAGAGCTTCATTCGGCTGGACAGGAAAATGGCCTATCAATGATGAGAAATGGGATGTACATTTTTAAAGGGACAATTGCATTTTTACCCCTAGTTAGTTCCTACCCACGGGTTTTACCCTTACTTTTTGAGCTTGCTCAGTTTTGCCCTTACTTTTTCCATCGAGGTCCCTCGAATGCCCTTTGACTATTTGACCAAAACTTTGAAAATTCATAACTAATTCATACGAACTCAGAAAAATGCAAATAAGATATCAAAATGTTCAGATAAACATTACCTTTATGGGCATATCATTTGCATTCGGGACAAAAGCATCGTTTAAACTATCCAAGGTAATTAATGTTATTAACATTATTAAAAATAAACAGGTATAAACAATATTTTTTCCATGAATAAAAATTACATGCAAATGTAGGTGATGTTTTTTGAACATCTTGATAACTTATTTGCATTTTTCTGAGTTTGTATTAACTTGTTATGAATGTTCTAACGACTTTGACCATTATTTGGAAACTTCATAACAAGTTGATACGAACTCAGGAAAATGCAAATAAGGTATTGGGATGTTCAGAAAACATCACCTACATTTGCATATAATTTTTATTCATGGAAAAAATATTGTTTATACCTATTTATTTTTAATAATGTTAGTAACATTAATTACCTCGGGTAGTTTAAACGATGCTTTTGTCCTGAATGCAAATGATATGCCCATAAAGGTAATGTTTATCTGAACATTTTGATATCTTATTTGCATTTTTCTGAGTCGTATGAATTATTTATGAATTTTCAAAGTTTTAGCCAAACGGTCAAAGGGCATTCGAGGGACCTCGATGGAAAAAGTAAGGGCAAAACTGAGCAAGCTCGAAAAGTAAGGGCAAAACCCGTGGGTAGGAACCAACTAGGGGTAAAAATGCAATTGTCCCATTTTTAAAACACATCAAACCAGCAATTAGTTTCAAATTTCTTTTTTTTCATTTTGAGATTTTAAATTGCATTAATTTTTATGCGTGGACAATTTGTTGGATTTTATATTGATATACATTTATTTTTAAAATCAGTTTGAATGTGACTTGAAATTTCGGGATTAAAAACAGTTCGGACCGCACCGAAATATGCAAAATTTCATATAATTTTTTAACCGTGGCCACAATATGGGCTATAATGCTAACAAAAAGAATAGGGAGATTTACATTTTTCCCCCTAACTTTGTCCCGACCTCATCTTTACCCCTAAATAAAAACAGTGCTCAACTTTACCCCTCTTCTGTTAAGTGCGCTTATAGAAATACCCTTCCGTACATTTTCCGTCCAGTCAAAGGCCTTTGACCGTTAAGTGCGCGTGTAGAAAAATCTAACGGTCAAAGGCCTTTGACTGGACGAAAAATGTACGGAAGGGCATTTCTATAAGCACACCTAACCGAAGAGGGGCAAAGTTGAGCACTATTTTTATTTAGGGGTAAAGATGAGGTCGGGACAAAGTTAGGGGGGAAAATGGAATTGGCCCAAAAGAATATGGGCTCCAAAAAAAACTTAAGAATTAGCAAATGGGTTGTAAATTATTAGAAATAATGGCAGATGGGTTGTATGTTGTTTTCCACAGATTTGAGGCTTTCCTAAAAAAAGGTTGACGCACAAGCAGTGACTGTTCGATGTCCATCCAACGGCCGTCGTGTTTCTTCAATCTCTGCTGTTCCTGCTCTAGCCGCTCAAACAAGCACCGGCGGGACTGCCTGCTCCCTCCTCCCCGCGGCCGGCTGTGCAGCCACACAGGCCTCACCGCCCCACTGTACTCCCATCGCTGGCCTAGCCATCCCTCTACTCACCCACACCTGCTGTTATTCTCCGGCGACGGCAGACGAACCAGTAAACCCTCGTACAGTCGTACTCCCCTCCGTGGGAAACAACTGTCGAGTCTTCCCTGCCTCTGTGTCGTTCCCTTCCTAGGCCTCGCCGTCGTCCACCGCCCTGGTGCTCTCGGCACGGCCTGGTCAACATGGTCAACGACCGACATGCATCTGAAGTGGAATGTACGTGGAGAGGCTGACAGCTGGCTCCATGGCCGCATGCAAGGAAATGCCTCCTTATTACGCGCAAAATAATGATTCCTCCACCTGACATCTGGGACCCACCGAAAGGGCCTCTGTATTTCATGAAAAAACATTACCACCGCCGACAGCTTAGACCCACCAGCTATATCTTCGCACGCAAGGAAGTGTGTCCTTATTACTTACAAAAAAATGAATACCCCCTGCTAGTTGGGACCCAGTATAGTGGCAGGCTGACTTGTGGGCCTACTAAGTTGACGGGGACGGAGGGCTTTGTCAACTTAGTCAATATGCACGATTCTAGCTCCAGTGACCGTATGATGTCCATCCAACGGCCGTAGTGCTTCTTCACCCTCTGGCCTTCGTGCTCCAGCCGCCCAAACCAGCGTCGGTCGTGCCTCGTGCTCCTGCCTCTTGTGGTCGGCTGCGATACGGCGGAGGCCTCACCGCCCCCTACTACTCCCACCGCTGGCCAGACCATCCCTCTACTCACCCACACCCCCTATTATTCTGTGGCGATGATAGCCTCACACCGTAGTGAACCAGTGAACCCTCATTCTCCTCCATGCGTGGGCATCCACTACCGCATCTTCCCCGGCTCCGCGTTGTCCCCTTCCTAGGCCTCATCATCGTCCACCGCCCTAGTGCTCTTGGCGCAGCGTGGTCAACATGGTCAAGGAACAACTTCCATCGGAAGAGTACTGTACGTGGAGAGGCTGACAGCTGGGTCCACGGCAGCCGCAAGGAACTACCTCCTTATTACGCGGAAAATAATTATTCCTCCACCTGACAGCAGGGACCCATCGGACGGGCCACCATATTTGGCGAAAAAAATGTTTCCTCCTGACTGCTGGGACCCACCGGACGGGCCACTGTATTTCGCAAAAAAACTTTCCCCCTGTTGTCAGCTCGGACCCAACGGAAGTGCCTTCTTATTACGCACAAAAAAATGAATACTCCCCCTGCTAGTTGGGACCCACCTTGGTGGGTGGCTGACTTGTCGTCCTACTAAGTTGACGGGGATGGAGTGCTTTGTCAACTTAGTCAATATGAACGATTCTAGCTCCAGTGACCGTATGATGTCCATCCAACGGCCGTAGTGCTTCTTCCACCTTTGGTCTTCTTGCACCAGCCGTCCAAAGCAGCGCCGGTCGTGCCGCATGCTCCTGCCTCCCGTGGCCGGCTGTGCTACCGCAGAGGCCTCACCGCCCCCTACTATTCCCACCGCTGGCTAGGCCCTGCGGTGAAGGCAGACTCACACCGCAGCCAAACCAGTGAACCCTCGTACTCCTCTCAGCGCGGGCTTCCATTGCCACGTCTTCCCCGGATCCGCGTTGTCCCGTTCCTAGGCCTCGTTGTCGTCCACCGCCCTGGTGCTCTCGGCGCAGCATGGTCAACATGGTCAAGGAACGACTTCCATCGGAAGAGTACTGTACGTGGAGAGGCTGACAGCTGGGTCCACGGCCGCAGCAAGGAAGTGCCTCCTTATTACGTGCAAAATAATTATTCCTCCACCTGACAGCGGGGACCCACCGGACGGGCCACCGTATTTCGTGAAAAAAGTTTCCCCCTGACTGCTGGGACCCACCAGCTACATCTTCGCATGCAAGGAAGTGCGTCCGGGCAAAAAACAGTTCGCCCCCTGACTGCTGGGACCCACCAGCTACACCTTCGCACGCAAGGAAGTGCCTGACAGTCGGGACCCACCTGGTCAAAGCGTATGTAGCGTTGTCGTTTTGGTCGCGAACGTGTATGTACATACTGGTCGATGTAGAGGCGCGCACGTGTCGTAGTAGAGGCGCGCACATAGCATGTACACGTACGTACAGCGGCCAGGGTGCAAGAAAGTAAAATACGGCCACATACGTACATATGGGCGGGGTCTCGAACGCCTACTCGTGTGTACGTACGGCCAGGGCTCGTGTACATGGCTGGATCAGAACGGAGAAACTGCATTGTCGTCGTGTTCATGGGGAGGCAACGGAATGCGTCGTGTTCATCGGGAGGCAACGGAACGCGTGGGAGCCAACCGGCTTGGACGGAACAGCCGATGGAAACGAGGTCTGGTGTACCACAAAATGGAGGAAACGGCCTTGTGTTCGACCAGCCACGTTCGAAATGGGATCTTGTTCACCAGGAGGGGTCTGGCGTACCGCAAGACGGAAAAAACGGACCTCCTACAGTCAACACGGGGGTCCTATTGATCGGGAGGGGTGTGGTATACCGCAAAACAGAGGAAACGGACTTGTGTTGGAGCGCTACGGTCGAAATGGGGGTCCTGTTCATCGGGAGGGGTGTGGCGTACCACAAAATGGGACTCCACGAGATACTGTTCATCTCCACCACCGACCCCCTCCAGCCTCCACGGGCTACTGTTCATCCACCGTCGACCTCCTCCAGGCTCCACCTACGACTGTTCATCCACGGGCTCCTGTTCATCCAGCCTCCACCGCGCGCTACTCCACCGGCTACTGTTCAACCAGCCCTGTCCATGGGCTCCTGTTCAACCACCCTCCACGGGCTACTATTCATCCAGCCCTCCACCGTCTACTGTTCATCCTGCCCTCCATGGGGTGGTCCTGTTCATCCAGCCCTCCATGGGGTCCTGTTCATCCAGCCCCAACCGGCTCGATAGGTCGTGGTCCTGTTCATCCAGAGGCAACACCATGGGGTCCTATTCATCCACCCCCACCGGGAACTGTTCATCCAACCCCCCCCCCCCCCGCAACGCTCACTGTTCATCCAGAGGTAGCATCAATCGGCTTCAGTTAGCAGTAGTAGCAAAGAAATCACTCGATCGGGTTCAGTTAACAGCCATCGATCGATCGCTCGGGTTTAGTAACACGTAGCCTGCAGTGCAATCGCTCGGGTTCAGTTAGAGCCTAACGCCTCGCTCGGGTTCAGTTAGATCCCAACGCTTCGCACCCACGCGCGTGAGTGTACGAGAGAAACGTGCATTGCTCGGCCCGACCACCCACCGTAACCGGGAACACCCCGATATTTTCCTCGCCCTCGCTTCTACCATGGTTTTTTCCGTCATGGACGGCCCAAAGAATGTCATGAAGCTGCGTCTCCGGCTCGCTGAGGACGAAAAGCCCATTTTCTGTCATGATTTTTTGTCATAGAAGTTGGACCCCACCACATCTATGATGATACCGGGTTATGTCACAATTATGGTCATAGAAGTGTCATAAGTATGACAAAAAAATTGTTCGGCCCAAAATGTCACAGATGTGTCTTTTTTTTGTAGTGATGGAGATGTTCACCGTTGATGACTAGTCCGTCTCACGTGATGATCGGACACGGCCTAGTCTATTCAGATCATGTATCACTTAGATGAATAGAGGGATGTCTATCTAAGTGGGAGTTCATTAAATAATTTGATTATATGAACTTAATTACCATGAACATAGTCTAAATTGTCTTTGCAAATTATGTTGTACATCAATAGCTCGCGCTTTAGCTCCTTGTTTTAATGCGTTCCTAGAGAAAGACTAAGTTGAAAGATATTGTAAGCAATTGTGCGGACTAGGGCCGTAGTCTGAGGATTGTCCTCATGGCTACACAAAAGGCTTCTGTCCTTGATGCACCGCTCAGTGTGCCAACCCCTCTGGCATGGTCTGTGGATGTTGTGAACATCTGGTAGAGACATTGTGATGACTACCTGATAGTTTAGTGTGCCATGCTTTAGGGCTTAGAGTCAGGGCTCCAAAAGTGTTTTGAATGCCATGGAACATATGAGATGTTCCAAGAGCTGAAATTGGTATTCCGGGCTCATGCCCGTGTTGAGAGGTTTGAGACCTCTGACAAGATCTTTGCCTACAAGATGGAGGAGAATATCTCAGCCAGTGAGCATGTGCTCAGAATGTCTGGGTACTTCAATCACTTGAATCAAGTGGGAGTTAATCTTCCAGATAAGAGAATGATTGACAAAAGTTCTCCAGTCACTATCAC